>NC_088389.1:115392500-115530000 GCF_037993035.2 Macaca fascicularis
AAGACATTGTGGGAATTCTACTTTCCCTCCTCACAATGGTTAAACATTAAATAGAACCCATCCATGCTCGGTGCATAGCGTTCCTTTTGGCTGGAAAGATAAGGATAAAACTAAGGTTTTTAAGACTCAAGATTTTTGAGGCCATGTAGTTCCAGAGAGAAAGAGAGCACTTGGTGTTTCTGCCTACTGTCCTGCTGAAAAATTATTAATAGCACTTTCCCATCTTTGTCTGAATTAATCTTTCTTGAATCAACATTGGTGACGGTGATAGTGGAGATCTAATTACCCAAATCTCCTTATATATGGTTTTCTATCTCATACATTTAGCCTACGAATGACTGAGTGTCACAATGCTTCATCCCCACCCCCCTTCTTAATCTCTCTGTAGTTTGGAAAATAGTTGACTGGCTGTCACCTTTTGGGATCTTCTATCTTCTTCCTGCATATCTCCCTATGCTATGTCTCTCTCTCCTCTGGTCCTGCATGGTGTGAAACAGTGTCTTCTATCTGTTTTCCCCCAAAGATCAGGGAATTCGATTCTTAATTCTTCATTACTGTCTTGTAGTTCTTTCTCTTTACAAATTGCTCAATAGTACATATTTATTCTAGTCTGATTTATTACCCATCACCTAATATGCTTATGGGCTAGCAAACTCAGAGACACTAACTTAGATATTACCAGAAAGCCAGCATATTTGAAAAGATGTATCTGGTGTGTACAGACTTGCATAATGGAAACCTAAGAATGGAAAATAAGGGCCATAGTGTGGGATACTCCCATTCATTGGCATGGGCTCTCGAAAATCAACAATATTAATTTTGCTTTGATTTCTCAGTTCTCTCTCTAGCCAGAATCTTACACTACAGAACAGATTCTTAACAATTTCAGCGATTTTCAATTACAAAACAATGCAAGGAAAAGCAGAAAAGAAGTCTAATCAGATTCAGAATTTTCAGAATTCAAATATGCCAAGTGTAGGAGACGCCAAGTCTAAGTAGCTTCGTTCGATCATTTTAGCACTGATTGTAGCAAATGTTTCACCTTAAAATGATAGTTCATTGTAGATATTTTGTAACTGTAGTAATTGTTGAGAATTTTGTTTGTGGAAGACACTCAGTCATTCCTAGGCTAAATCCTCTCCCCTTGCCAAACCCCTCCCTCCACAGGTATTTCTTATTCATCTTGAGCTACTGCAGTGTCCTCAGAATCCCTGAGATGGAAAACATTCACTGACCCTTGGTGGCAGGCATTGTAGTTACTCATTATTCACTTATTTTAAAATGGACATCATATCTAGGTGCAAAAACTTGAGATGTCCATTAATCATCAATACGATCTCTCTGTTGGGACCCCCAGAAATTCATCATGACTTTTGTTTTGATATATCTGGTTATACAGTGTTTGTAGGTGTCAAAGAAAACCAGAGCTCAGGACTGTTGCAATATGGGAAAATAGAGCTCAGTATAGAACTGGGCTCAACTCTGCATACAGCATGGGCATGTGGGAATTCATAGCCAAGAAGCAGGGTGGGTGTCAGTGGATGGGAAATTACTAAGAGGAAACATCAGGGGTAAGGGCGGATCCTGGCTAAAACAATGTAACAGGACTGGTGCTGAGGACAGGCCCGGGTGATAGACATCCCCTGCGGGACAGGAGAGGATGAGGAACCTGATTAGATGTGAAGGACAATTAGATATGGAAGATTTTGACTTAACCAACTTAGCAGGATTCTTACCAAAATTCTTACGAACATGAAAGTCCAAAAGTCAGGCCTACTTGAGAAAGAGTTCAGGAGAACCCGAGTAGAGGTTGGTCAAGGAGTGGATCTTTGCCATAGGGTGTACTCTGCTCTTCCAGCTCCAGTCTTCCAGATGTGCTGATGGCATTGGCTTAAATTATATATGGTCAAATTATAAACATTATTGAAAAAAATTTAAAAGGCAGTGTATGGAACTATTTACTACCCTAATAGATTAGTTGCATATGTTACTTAAAAATTATTCTGATATTTCACATTTCTATAATCATTCATAATAGTATACTAGTTAATTCTGAAATGATCTTATGACCCAATCTACCTACCCAATTGGCTGTCTCCATTGAGTCCTTGAATGATCACCTAAAGTCAAGCCAGATGTTCTTTTTATAGATAAGGATGTTGAGACATAAGAAATTCTATTTTTTAAATGACAAGAATTTATTTGACTAAGGCAGAGTCTTGAATCTCTGTACTATAGGTCTATGTTAACCAAATGCATAGATGATACAATTCAATTCAAGCAGCATCCCAGCATCTCGGAGTGGTGTGGTTGGTTAAATGAATATGCGCGTATGAAAGAGCCAAGGAGTTATTGTTGCCAGTGTTTCTCTCGGTATTTAAGGAGTTAGCCAGCGCTCTTTCCCACTGCTTCAGTCTGAGCGGGGTCTGTGCCCTCTATCAGGGACTGGCACAACGTTCTTTAGCAGAAAACCTCAACAGTAGTGGGTTGAAGAGCTCATTTTTGAAGCCTGAAGGCAAACCTTCAAAATTGAATTTTATACTCTCAGGAAGTATTGATTGCAAACTTAGTTCTTTATAAATCACCAAAGGGAAAAATGACTTGATTTACAGTTAAATGCGTATCATTTGGTGATGAGTAAACTCCTATGAGCTAAAGGAAGAGGTGACACAGACACGTTTCCACAGCATTTTCTTGATTCATATTGCAGCTGTCGTCAGTGCTCTGCTCGGGCACCCTCAGACTCCCTTTATGGGTCTTGTGTGCTCACTCTGGCTTCTGCATATGTTTGCTTCTGAGGGTCAGCACCTGGAACCTTGTTCAGAGGACTGGACTATAGCTAGTGGAGCTCCACCCCATCCCTGGCATGCGCATGTGCATGAAGATACACACACACACACACACACACACACACACACACACACAGCTGAAAGCAGCTGGGAGTTAAGTGCCCTCCACTCCCTTCGCTCAACCCTTTTCCAGGCTTTGCTGATGAGTGGTGAAGGAGTATGAAAGGTCACCCTCTTGTCTTAAGTCTGGGCATACTCTGTGGTATAATTTACAAGTTCTCTGCAGGATCTGTGGTATAATTTACACACCACAGCTCTCTGTAGAATCAGGCTGAGGCTGAGATTTCACCTGAAGTTGCAACCTTGCTTGGCTTCTTCCTTCCCTTCCTGTTCCCCTCTCCTGGGAGCCCCTCCTTAATAAATCACTTGCCATGAGCACTCCACTCTGGATCTACTTCTGAGGAACTGGCCAAAGACAGTGTTGGAACACTAAGAAATTTAATATGTTATTTGATGCCTTTTATCAGCATCTTTAAAACTATTTCTGTCTCTCATTTGCTAATTTGGACTTTATATGTGCAAGTGGGGGAATCTTAAAAGTTAATTTAAAAATGAATTGAGGTATACATTATAGTTACCATTTATTGAAAGGGCCATTGTGGGCCAGGTCCTTGATGTATTTTTTCCACTTTTCATAATAATCTTGCTTTTTAAGGATGAATTAATTGAAGTCCAGAGAAATTTATTAATGTGCCCAAGTCACAGAGCTAGTAATTGGTAGAACCACAATACAAGCCCAGATCTTCTGGTGTTAATGTGTTAGCTCTTCCAGCCTCCCTGCTAACTCCCCTTTCCCCCTGGGTATTAAAACTTCTATTTCTAGAGCTATCAAGGAGGCATTCTGACATCAAAGTTTATGACTTACTAAAATGAAAGGAGACTGTCTCTTTAGGAAGAGGTAAAATACTTTATAAAATGCCAGACTTAATTTCCCAGAATGGGAGTGATTGAAAATAATTTCTAATAAGAGCTTGAGTCGTGTCACTTTGTTGTATACAGAGAGACTTTTGTGCGATGTTTGACAGAATCTGGGCGGTTCATAGAAACACAAAATTATTCGGCAGGTGACAACAGGACAGGGCATTAGCAATGTGATTTGGGAGCAGGAGATGGAAATTTCTTTTGTGGCTCTCCCTTTGAGGTGGTCACGCTTGGTCCTGTGACTATAGTGTACCACAGTGCTGTTTAGAAAATAACTTCCTCAGCCCTGAAATGGACCACAGTGTCCTGAAAGCCCTAACTCATCACATAGGAGTTATCAGTCCATTGCAGAGAGATTCTTCAAGAAAATGAAGGGATAATGGCAATAATGCCATGGCCATCTAGATGGACTTCTTTCTAGTGTCTGTATTGGGACCTGATTGAATTATTCACTGCTGACATAAGCCCTCTACACAAGTTAAAAATTCAGCAAAATTACGCAAAAGCCACCCTAGAGACCTTGAAAGTTTCTGTATGGTGAAGTCGTCAGCATTTATCGCAGACTGTACCTAGCCTCTCTTTCTGGAATGTTCTTCCTCCATCTATCTGCCTGGTTTTTTCTTACTTGGCTTTTTAAGATGAAGCTCAGGTGTCACTTCCTTCAGCAATGCTTCTCTGATCCCCACAATATGGACAAAGTCCCTTTTCAGTAGATTTGTATGACTGTGTGTAATCATCTAGAAAAAAAATGCTTAACTTATCATATTGAAAGAATATGTTTTCCTGTTAATCTTCCCACTAACCATCTGAGGGCCATTTGGAGGTATCGTTTAAGAGGTGAGGCATTGTAATGGAAGAGAATTGGGAAGCTATCTTTCTGAAATAGTAAAGCGTATAATGAAGGAATCTATTATATTATTTTTATTGTATTTTTGCCTTTGAGGCAAGATAGAGTAGCAGAAGGAGCAGGGATTGAGGTTTTACTCCAAGTTTTGCTGTGTTCTTTTTCTGTGACTCAACCTCTCTAAATTTTATTTTCTTTCACTGTGAAGTCACATGCCAGCACCAAAGCTAGGGAAGATTTCTGAGAATGGTCTAAAGGTTAATAAGATACTGCCCAGCAAGTATTTGGTGTTCCATAAAGTTTCCTTTTCTTTCTTTTTTTTTTTATTTTTGAGAAAGAGTCTCGCTCTGTAGCCTAGGCTAGAGTGCAGTGGCGTGATCTCAGCTCACTGCAATCTCTGCCTCCCAGGTTCACGCCATTCTGCTGCCTCAGCCCCCCAAGTAGCTGGGACTACAGGTGCCCGCCACCATGTCCAGCTAATTTTTTGTATTTTTAGTAGAGACGGGGTTTCACCATGTTAGCCAGAGTGGTCTCCATCTCCTGACCTTGTCATCTGCCTGCCTCAGCCTCCCAAAGTGCTGGGATTACAGGCGTGAGCCACAGCGCCCAGCCCATAAAGTTTCATAAAGCATACCTCAGATGGAAAACGATGGGGAGATAGGTTTGTTCACAGTAGACATGCTTCCATTTATTTGTTCTCCCCATACACTTTTTTTTTTTTTTTTTTTTTTTTTTTTTGAGACAGAGTCTCATTCTGTCATCACCCAGGCTGGACTGCAGTGGCAGGATCTCAGCTCATTGAAACCTCTGCCTTCTGGGTTCAAGCAATTTTCGTGCCTTGGCCTCCTGATGTAGCTGGAATTACAGGCATGTGCCACCATGCCTGTCTAATTTTTGTTAATTTTAGTAGAGACAGGGTTTCACCATGTTGGCCAGGCTGGTTTCAAAACTTCTGGCCTTAAGCAATCTGCCCACCTTGGCCTCCCAAGGTGCCAATAAACATTTTACTGAGCATGTACAATATGCCAGGCACAGGGAGTCTACATGTGTACGTCATACCTGTGTGATGTACCTCTAGAAGTTTATAGTCTAGAGGAGGCCTGACATCCCAGCAGCTTCTATGGTGGATAAGGTAAGAAGCCCCACAAAAGAGGGAGATGATTCATCGTCTACAGAACTCAGGGAGTTCTTCACAGCAGAGTCCACCCTCCAGTGGTGTCTGAAAGGATGAGTAAGAGATCTCTGCATAGATGAGATGGAGAAGGAGGCAGTGTTACCTACTGAGGTATGAAGGCTCTTGTTGGGGTGGCGTGGATATTGATGGAGTGTAAGATATGAGAGAACAGTGGCAGAGACGATGATGGAGAGATAGACAAGGGTCAAAGTGCATCAAGGTGCAAAGGGCCTTTGTGCCCTGCTATGGGATTTGGAGTTGATCCTGCAGGCAGAGCAGAGCCACTGAATTTAGGGATTGATAAAGAAATAGTTAAATTGAGAGTGCTAGAATGTCTAAATGTGAAGAGTGATCATGTTTATATAGATTTCTTAGATACTGCCAAGACTTTTTTTAACTTTCTTGATTTGGTATTAAAGTTGGAAGTGATTAGTAAAGTGATAACATTACTAATTTTTAAAACATTCTGGTCTCCTGGCCTTCACATTGTTTTATTGGACTGTAAATCCTTTCATGGGCATGCTTATTAAATGACTAATGTGGAATCCATTCATTCCTTCAACAACTATTTATTGAGAGCCTGCTCTGGACTGTTATAGACCCTGGGAGGACGGATAGAGTCCCTACCTGGTGGAGCCTCCATTGCCATGGGGCAGATGGCAAGACTAATAAATATATAAGGGCTATAGAAATTATGGCATGGGAAGAACACAGCAGTGATGGAGGGGTGAGAGGAGTCCTCCTTTAAGGAAGTGCTCTCCCTACCTGACTACGATGAGGAGGGATTAGTGCGGGATTCCCTGTTTAGGAAGTTTTAAATCTTACTGTTTTTCCATTGCTGATTTTAATGTTCTTGGAGTTTAGTGAGTAGAAGGTTCTCCTCTCTTCTCCCTCTCTCTCTCTCTCTCACACACACACACACAATGGCAAAATGAAAACTGTATTTATCACCACGTAGGGGGCATATCTGAAGTCCACTGTTGGGAAAGAAATTTTCTACCTTGCAAATATATCTTTGCTGGGATTTCTGCAGAAGGTTTATAATAGCCAGTTTCTAGTCTAGAAATCACAGAATTGGATTTGAGAATAAAAGCATCTTTTTTCCCCTTTACTTCAAAAAGAGCACTTAGCACTCTTTCTCTTTTTTTGTTAATTGAGTCCCTACTCTGTGCTTGGTTTTGTGCTAAGTGCTTTACACATACAGTCTCTCAACTCCTCAACATGTCTCTGTGAGATATGCTTCATCATCTTCATTTTGTAACTGAGGACATTGAGACTGAGGGAGATTGTGCTAACCTTCCAAGGTTTGTGGCTCCTAAAGCGAAGTCTACCTCAGGATAGTCATGTCCTGACTACTGTGCCTTCCTGCCCTCCCCTCTGGCCTGGTTTCATTTCTTCCTTTGTTTATTCTCCTGTGACCCTCTCTGTCTCAATATTTTCTTTCTCTCCCTCATTCATTTTGGCAAGTGTTGTCTATTGAGATGGCTAACATACCCAGACTGCTGGGCAGTCATTGGGAGGGATATTCAGGCTTGAATGGAGGGGACTGGACCCATACTGAGTTCTGAAACATGGACAAAGTCAGAAATGAGGGCCAATGGCCTTGTCTCCAAGAGTGATTTTCAGTGAGATGGATGCTGCCCCAGCCAGTTTTCAAGGGACACAGATTAACATTACTTCTGAATCTCAACAGACAGGATGGAGAGGGGTCTCCATGCCTGGCGCTTCATGTACTTTGTCTCGCTTAGTTTTTTCCATGGAAACATTTGATAGATGTCATTAACCCTTTCTGCACATAAAGAAACTGGAGACTCGGAGAGGTTACGTGACTTGCCCAAGGCCGCAAGGCTGTTCCAGGTGGAACTGATTTCAACACACAGCTCACTTCCAGAATCCAAAATCTTAGTGCTCGAGCTGTCGTTCTAAGTGGATCCCTCAGAACACTAGCATTGGGGAAAGGCTGGTTTCTGCAGTCCAGTGTAGCAAATGGAGCTTTCCATAGCCCCTCTTGGAGAAACACATTCTGCGTCAGCATATTATAGGGTCCATAGATACCTTTTAATTCTATTTAATTCAGATTCCCAAAGCGCATTTAACCACAGAAACCTTTTCAAAAGAAGTAGTCACTAACATAATGAGAAACTAGCGCCTGGAATATTGAAATACACCTTACTGTCTCCCCAGTTGTTATTTTGATAGAGAGAGAATGAAGAGAGAGAGGTAGGGAAGGGAAAAAGAAGACAAAAAGAAAAGAAAGAGACAGTGGTGGAAGAAAAAGGGATACAGAAGGTACTCAAATATCTCACAATAAAATTCAAAAATACCTTGGCAGTCTTTCTTTTATTTCTGAGCCTTCTTTCTTGTGCTTTTCAAATCTCAAATATCTCACAATAAAATTCAAAAATACCTTGGCAGTCTTTCTTTTATTTCTGAGCCTTCTCTCTTGTGCTTTTCAAATTGGTACACAAATGTTTCCCTAAGTATATAAAACGAGATAGAAAAATGAATCTCTTCGGCCGACGACAGTCTTAAATAATGGTCCATGAGGCTGAGAGAGGCTGGCTGTGCAGATGACCAAGCCCTAACACCAAGATGTGGGAGCTGAGAGGTGGCATAGGGCCTGGGCCTAGAGGCACCTGCTCCTCGCGCTCATTGCCCAGAGAGAATTGAATCTGCTTTCCTTGGCTCTCACAGCAAGGAGGTGACAGAGCAGGGACAACTCCAGCCTTTTGACTCCCAGCCCAGTGTGTTTTTCCCTGCAGCACATTTATTTTTTTTTCAGAGTCAGTCTTATGCTCACGTATTATTTTCCCTGTTATGCTTAGCCCATCAGCATTTGCTTAGCCAGAGATATTGCCAGCAACATAAACCATAAAGATTGTAATTTGCCTGGTTTATTGCTTGCTACAGTCCACAGACTCTTGGCATAATCTAGGATGGGCTTCTCCTGCATATTTCTTTTGCTCCTGGCTCTTTGAATAGAACACGTATATAATTTGGAATTGAGAAAAATGTATAATCAATATTGATATTTTCCTCTTATAAGTATGCATATATTCCTAATCAGATATTTAGATGAACTTCTTGGGTTGTTATGGATATTTTTATTTAACATTTTATAGTTTATGCAGATGTAAGAGTGACAATATGTATACAATTTATATTTAGTTGCTGTTAGACCCTTGTTGTCAAAATGTGGTCCTTGGACCAATATCACTTAGGAACTTTTTCAAAATACAGATCTGGGGCCTCATCCTAGACCTACTGAATTCAAATCTGAATTTTAATGAAACTCCCAGGGGATTTATATGCTCTTTAAAATTTGAAAAGCCCTGATCTAGAGTACACAAAAAAACATTAAGACCGGTCATCATTTTGTTCATGCCCATTTTTCCCAGTTGCACATTTATATCTTTGATAGAGTACAACAACTCTGCAGTTTCCATCTTAGTAACTTCATTGTGGGCTGTTTTCTACATTATTGCCTAAGAGAGTATCTATAAAGCATCTCTGAGGGACACAGTTGGTACCTGTCTATCTATCCAACTAGGCAGATAGGTAGATAGAGAGATAGATATAGATATACATATAAATATAGATACAGACTGTTTAAAAGCTTTATTATTTATTTATTTATTTATTTTCTTTTGAGACAGAGTGTCACTCTATTGCCCAGGCTGGAGTGCGGCAGCCTGATCTCGTCTCACTGCAACCTCTGCCTCCCAGGTTCAAGTGATTTTTATGCCTCAGCCTCCTGAGTAGCTGAGATTACAGGCGTGTGCCACCACACCCAGCTAATTTTTGTATTTTTAGTAGAGATGGGGTTTCACCATGTTGGCCAGACTGGTGTCGAACTCCTGGCCTCAAGTGATCCGCCCACCTTGGCTTCCCAATGTCCTGGGATTACAGGCATGAGCCACCATGCCTGGCCTGTTTTTTAAAAGCTTTATTCAGAACTACAAAAGGTCTAAGATCTTACCCTACTTTCAAGCTAACAAGTTAGCCTGCCATGATTTCATCAATGATGGCAGAAGATTTTGGGGGTAGGAGACAAAGGACTCTATTACTTTTACACAGCATGTAGCATGAACAGCTTATTTGTATCAGTTCTCTCTCCCAAAACCCCATGAGTGTGAGTCAGGTGGGACCCGATGGATGCCTGCACTTTCTGGATTGTGTTATAGGAGAGGAACCCTGAATTTAGGGAATCTGAATCTTTTGAATCATAGTTACGGTCCAATAAAATGGACCCTAACTATGCCTGCTCTTTGTTTTGAGGCACTCTAAATAGAGGCACTCTATTTTGGAGGGCTGTTCACTATACAAACATCTTTGAAAAGATAATCCAAAACAAAAGACAGTCACCACCTTTCTTTGTGAGATATATGGAAGTGCTAGAGAGAACTCTCTCCTCCTAATTGGTATTGGAACATCTTTATCATTGGGTTTCAGGACCAATAAGTAGTTCTGGGGGGCCATGGAAGATATATTTCCTAATCCCTAGATTGTACTCATGGTTATTTCTATCAGAAATTTTAAGGGGAAATTTCCAGTCTGGACATTCAGGTAAGCCCCTTACAGGAAAAGAGAAGTTATAGAAAGGAAGCAAGTGGGGTTGTACATCATAAATAGTAGAGTCACTGGTAGCTCTTCCTAGTGTTGGTTGTCCCACTTTAGTACAGAACCTGCTCTTATTCTCAAGATGAGTGATGTGATACCTTTCAGAGAGCTCTGGAGAAACTGATGTTTACAAGATTGGAAAATAGTAGTAGGAAGAAAAGCAGAGAAAAATTGGGGTTAATAATGATTTTCTAATACAGTAGTCTTGTTGTCCCTAAATAGGTTTTCATGCAAAGCAGTTAATTTCCCTTTGCTCTGGGTGTCCACGTAGAGGCGGAAACTTTCAGAAATATTGTACAACAGATTTCTTCTTTAACTAGCAGAGTTTTTCTCAGCTCTGAAAGAATAAGAGAGTTTGGAGAAGGAAAAACGGGAGTAGTTTTACAAAGCGTATGACAATGGTATACTGATAAATGTTCAGTAACTAGTACTCAAGGATGGAGTGGAGTTGGGGTCCTAATTTGTAATGTTTGCTGATATCCACAGTGTAAACATTCCCACCATGGCTGATCCTAAGCTACCAACGCAAAGTCAGCCAGCTTGAAAAAGTCCTGAAAATTAGACAAAGAAGTATGAGCTGTCTCTAGCAAGCCATTGCAAAACAGTCTTAATTAGCAATTTTTCGACAGTGAAGGTAGTTTGATCATGCAAGAGGTTTGTTTTGTAGAAATTCTTTTTTGCAAGGTCTTTTAAAATAATATATGTTCTGTTTGCCCCCAGTGATTCAAGCTAGATTTACCTTAAGATAGGATGACAGCCTACACGATCTTTTGAAGTTCATTTCAGCAGTGCAATTTGATTTTTCAAAAAAGCTTTCCTGTCTGGTGCAGTGGCTCATGCCTGTAATCTCAACACTTCGGGAGGCAGAAGCAGGTGGATTGCTTGAGCTCAGGGGTTCAAGACCAGTCTGGGCAAAATGACAAAGCCCTGTCCCTACAAAAAATTACAAAAATTAGCCCAGAGTGGTGGCAGGCACCTGTGGTCCCAGCTACTTAGGGGACTGGGGTGGGAGAATCGCTTGAGCCTGGGAGGCAGAGGTTGCAGAAAGCTGAGATCATACCACTGTACTCCAGCCTGGGTGACAGAGTAAGACCCTGTCTAAATAAACAAAAACAAAGCCTTCCTTAAATTGTGGGTTTAACTAGCTGACTTGCTTCCTTTAAATAAATTGGCCACCAGCTCAGCTTATTTCTCTCCTATGGAAGGGCCTGTAGGTGCAGTCTGATTGTCACTGATATTTTTAGAGAAGCAGGAGGTTACAGACTTAACCAACCAGTGATGATTCCTTATACTTGGGCTCTATGTAGAACCATAATGAATTGCAACTTTGGACACAGGGTGCCTGCATCGTTGGTTGGACTGGGATCGTGGTAAATCTCTTCACTAATGAGGCTTTGTGCCTCTTCAAGAGACTTATTCTGGAATTCCCCTTGGGCTCAGTTTGGCTGTCGATTCTGTAGAGTCCCTCTCTGGAGGGCTCTATTGCTGTGTTGACAGCAACATTTTCCCAGAGAATGTAACAGCGGCCCACACACTGCAGCTTCAGTGAAGCTCACGGTGAGTAAGTGCCCTCCTGCCTGAACTGTGCAGGCCCCACTGGTGGACTGTGCCTTCACGGACACTGTGCAATGTCCCTATCTTCTGGTGTGTCCGTGTCTGTCATGTGGAGTCTGATACAGTGGACTGATTTCTTCTCCGCTGTGTCCTCTCCCTCCTCAGTGTTGAGGTATGTGTGGAGAGAGAAAACTTGGTGCACTTAGCCCACCCCAGTGAGATGCCCTTTTCATGGCCTTAACAGGCTGGTCTTTCCTTCTCCCAGCATTTACCAGAAGGGAGAACCTTGACTTTAATGCAGATTTGAGTGCCTCCTTCCCTCTCCCTTGGGTAATATTGATTGGAAGGCTTCAATTACTTATTTATCAGATTTATAAAATGCTTATCTTGCCAAGGTCTCTGGGCACATGGACAAGAGTAAAAATAAATAAAGAGTAATAATAGTAATAAAAATCCACCAAACATAGATGCTCATTCTGAAGGCTCTATATGAATACCATTGGAAGCCTGGCGACATTGATTTAGAGCTTCCATTACCACTTGGCTTTGTTTTTTTTTTCTTTTTCTTTTTATAAAACACACCCACGTCCAAGGGGGCTTGTTCTCCTGCATAAAGCAAATGCATTAACAAGCAAAGAGATGGAACACATAGATTTGCTGTTGAGGCTAAGGCCAAATTGCAAAGAACTCATATGCCATGTTGCAGAGATCAGTTTCTAACCCCCTCATCTTCTCTTTTGTGGTGAAGGCAAAAATAGAAGTGAATCTTAAAAGAGGGCTTTGTATTGTCTGTCCCCAATTTTTGTCTAGACGCACTGAGACAAATTAGCTTCAAAAGAGTTTTCTTGTTCTGCAAAAGGGGCAGGATTCTCTGAGGAGGGTGTGCTATGTCATGCCATAGGGTTGCAGCACCTTTTTTTTTTTTTTTTTTTTTTTTGACACTGTCACAAGAACATCACAGTAGCTGTGGGTTGTTTAAAGGCTTAGCTATGTGCTGATATTATTTCTCCTCAACTGCTCAAGATCAGGAAGGTGAGGCATTTAATTAGATCAGAAAAGAGTGAGCAAGTTTGAAGAACTTTTCTCAATGTGTTGGATATGAAATCTTAATTCCATGCTGGGACTTTCTCTCTGGAGAAGCCTCCTTCTCTATTCCTATTTACTTCTGGTAAGAGTAAACAAATGGTAGAAATGCTAAAAGGAAACCAAGATACTCTGGACCACCAACACGTCCAGCGTTAACAACCCACACCACTCGTGGGGCAGGTTAGCATTTCTGGCAGCTAGCCTTTATGATTAGAAAACAAGGCATTATAGATGGGACTCTGCAGGTGTTTTTTCCTTAAAAATCTAGTTTTGATTATTAACACAGTTGCCATTAGGGAACATTTGGTCTGAGTTACGTGTTAGAGTTCCACCAGTACAAGGGAAGAAAAAAAACCTGAGCTATTCCCTTAAAACAGTTGTCATACTGTGAGCCCCAGGCTCAATATGACCAGTTATTTGTTTTTGTAAATAAAGTTTTTTTGGAATATAGCCCCATTCATTCATTTATGGATTATCCATGACTGCTTTCATGGTGCAGCAGCAGAGTTGAGTAGCTGTGACAGAGACCTTATGTCTCACAAAACCTAAAATGTTTACTCTCTGGCCCTTTACAGAAAAGGTTTGCTGACCCCTGCCTTAACAGAACACAAGCGAAATATCTAATGAAATAACAATCCACACCCCAGACTTTCACATATTTTGTAATAGGTTGTGGAGATGGGGATCTTGCCCGGTTCAGCTTCTCTGTTTTAGTCAGGCCAGGCCCTAAATCAACGCAGGCAGATGTACAAGCAGTGAGATGGGAGCAGAGGTTCAAGCTCAGGAGAATACCAAGGTCCAACTCTGCGCAACTTTACCTTAAGAGTCTGTGATTCCCTCTGTGTACACTTCCATTTCATCTACTAACATGGGTACTATGTAAAAAGAGAAAAAGACACCTTCGAAGCTGCCATCAGGGGTAGGGAATGGTGCTAGACCTCACCGGTTCCTACTTGATTAAGTCTCAGATAAGAGCTAGTGTGTTAGATGGTTATACATAGAAACAGAACCTATCATATATGGATTTTTTTCTTCTTTAAGAGAAAACTGAAGTTTTCTGGCTTGGATGGGTCAGTGATAGTTTCAGGGTTATGCCAGACTTTGTGATATTTTCTTGAGGAGTAAAAGAAAAATGGCATGGTTCTGATACAGATTCTCTCAGGAATTCTATATTTGAGTCTTTTTTTGTTATAACATCACACTAATTTTTTTTTATACAAAAGACTCTCAGGGCTCAGAGTGCAAAAGGTAAATGTGCAGTCATTGTATATTCCATTGTCTTTTCTTCCTCTCTTCATAACTTTTGCAGAGAAGGCCAGCCTTGTTTTTAATCTTCCAGTGTCCAAACCTTATGTGTGCAAAGTAACTGTGTGGTTCAGTCAGAAGGAAGTTGATATGAATTTTGAGAAACAGGCATTTTGAAAAAGGGCAATTACTGCCTCTGTAGGAGTCTTAGTACTTTTAGGATGTCTTAGGAGAACATCCAACTGAACACCTTTAAAATTAATTTCTACTTACAGCTGGGTGTTTTTACATATATGTTTTGTTGACACTTCTTAAGAGTTCATAACATTCTCTGGTATATCATACTTTTCACATCATAAGTATACTTTTTTCATACTCATATAATATCTTTTCATATATACAAAGCATCTAATTCAAGAATTACCCATTAAAGACAGCCTTTTTTGCTTCCCGTTGAAAATGTGAACTTTGGGATTAATAAATAAAGTGTGTATTTTAGTCATTTCAGAATAACATTCTTAACTTTGCCAGTTAAAAAAATACCTATTTTCAATGAGATGAATGCCCCCTGGTGGAAACAGTGGCAAATATTTGCACTGATTTGGGGGGCCCATATACAACAAGAACAAACATATCAAGTGTAATGATGCAACAATGTAGGCATATAACTGACATAGCTTAGAGAGTGTCTTTAGTTTTTAAGTCTATACTTCATTTAAATGCGATAAATAGAAGATAACATCAAATTGGGAGGGTCAAAAGATTCAACAAGGAACTAACTAAACCCTTATTATGGCAATTTCTCTAGTGTCTTTCTTTTCAGCTTGGGAATCTCTTAGCTAGTAAAGTCATTTATAACAGGGCTCTTCGTAATGATTTTTTAATGGAGGAATTTTCGGTAATACCTGGAGGGTGTTTTAAAACTAAATAGTTGTATAAGAGAGAATTGCTTAAAGGATTATAAGATGGCCTCCGAGGAAACACACACACACACTCACACACACACAAACAAACAAGTCAGTGGGTAAGAGGAGCAGGTTTTGGGATTTCAACTTCACCAAATGACAACTTTATGTTGTTTGTCTCGTTAACTGCCAGACAATCCATCTCTGGTTCCATAGGGAATGCTTACCAAGCCAGGCATGTGAGCTTGCCAGGACTCATGTTTTTATAGAAAGCTTTATTTTGGAAATTTCTAATCTGAACATACTTGAAATCTAATTCTCAGAAAACTTTGGAAAACCATTTAAAAGGAAGCAGGAAAAAGGAAAAGCAAGAGTGAAGTATGAGGCTGTATCCCCTCTATAGAAAATGGAACTGTGAAGAAGCAGAGGTTGCTGGCATGTTCTGTGGTTCTGCCCTCTGCCCTGTCAGACCTAGCTTTGCTGTGGCTGTCGCTCTAGCAGAAAAGCTGTGGTATTTTTTCTGCTTCTGCAATTTTCCCACTTGGATGGAGCCTTTGGAAATGAAAAAAAAAATCATCAAGGACCATCTTGTATTGAAAGATGATGTTCTGCATACTTAATAGGCTGAATCACCCTTTCCCTTTTCAGACATGGCTCATGTCCGTTAAGCCGTGGATATGGCTGATAAATACCATTGTACTTGTCATATCACCGAGTACCACATTTTCCGAGGCAGTGACGTTTCTTTACCTCGGCATTTGTGAGAGATTGCACTCTGGAGTATAATGGTTCAGGCTGAAGTTGTCTATTAACTTGCAAGGACTTAGAGACATGTTAATGGCTGGGTGGGAACTCAGTTCTTGAGATATTCTTCTTAAACCAGTACCTTTGATCAAGTCACGATGCTTAATCTTATGTTATCCATGGCTTATGTCCTGAAGTGGGTGGGAAATGGGGTTTGACTTCCCCAAATGTAAGAAGTGTAATATACAAGACTTCTCACATATGAGAGATCAAGGGAAACTACTGAAGCTTTCAGTACATATTCCGGAACTGCTTCTTTGATAAGAAATAGGCTGTTCTCCTACTGTGAATGTCCTCTCACTGTCCCACCTCCCAGCATGAGAGACCCCTAAAATATAATGCAACAAATGCTCTTCATGACATTGCCTCTCACAGATGTTTATTTAGAAGAACTGTTGGGTGACCTGTGAAGGGACATTCTGTGTGTCTAGGGATTGACTTTCTCTTCTTGACAGTGCTCTTTATCACAATGTATTATTGTATCTGTATCACATTTTTTGTGTCTGTATTGCAATGTATATTTTGTTGAAATGCTTTTGGACTCTAAACAGGGTTACCCAGCTTGATCACTCGCATTCTTTCCTTGACTTGGCTCTGAATAATTCTCAGGCATTTCCTCAGTCAGATTCACCCCCAAAGGTTTAGTATCTACTGTCAGGGATTTTGACTTGATTTTATTCACTTTCAGATATGTATCTGTATCAGGAATTGGGTTCCATGGTCCCATTTCCCAGGTAATGACACTTTGGTGGGAAAACACAGAGTCAGTTGATTACTTTATGAATAGAGTTTGAAAGTTGCTTAGAAAATGGTCCTCAGAGATGGGCATTGAAGGAGGCTTTGGAGTTTGCAGATTGTGAGAATTGGGGAAAGAGCACGGAGAAGAAAGAGGGATGGATTCCAGGTAGAAATTTTATGTCCCAAGACGTGAAAGTGTAAGAAAATGTGTGGCATTCATACATTTGCAAGGAGTCTGGTTTGGCTGGAGCAGAGAATGGGGGTAGAGAATTGGGATAAGAGACTGCTGGGTTGTGGGGGCAGGGCATGAAGGGGGAGCTAGGGAGTTGACAGTATGGACAGAATTTATCCCAGAGACTTTATGTGAAAGAGCACCCTAATTAAGTGTATGCTGCAGAAAGAAGACTTGGCAGCATGAGGAGATGGAGGTTGGAAGACTGGGGTGTGATGGGAGGTGGGACTGCCATTGGGTTAGATCAAGTTCAAATAATTCCGTCTAATATTAGCAGGCTGTAAAGGTAAGATTTGAAAATGAATCCCAAAAATGTTGTGAGCAAAGGCAGTATGGTTGAAAGAAGCTGTGTGGCCTGAGGGAAAGGCAAAGGAGAGTCAGATGGGTCTGAGTTCAAATCCTAGCACGGTCGGTTACTAGTTATAAGACCTCCAATAGTCTCACCTGTCTTTAAATTTTTTTTTAATTGACAAATAATAATTGTACATGTTAATGAGATACATAGTGATGCTGTGATACAAATAATGCATAGTGATCAGATCAGGGTAATTAGCATATCCATTGTCTCAAATATTTATCATTTCTTCTTAGTGGGAATGTTCAATATCTTCCTCCCAAATATTTCAAACTGTATATTATTGTTAACTTTAGTTCCATTCCTCACTTTTCTTTGCTGGCTTTCCATCTTCTGGACAATGGGAATGGTCCTCTTTCTTCATGGTGCTGGGGTGGAAGTGAAGTTAGATAATTAGATTATGCGTGTTACACGGGTAGAGTTTGATAGTCACTCTTTGAGGACACATGAGTGTGCCTGTGTATATTTGGGTACGTGTATGAAGAAAGGAGAGACAGAGGACCTCCATTCAGACGTAGATTTTCTCTGTGCTTATTTAAAACTCTTCAGTCACATGCACACTCAACAAATACTTATTTAGTGGTACACATATGCAAGGTGCCAGCTAAGGACTCTGTTCCTTTTAGTGACATCTCCTGAGGGAGTGAGGGCAGGAGGGGTTTAATAAATTAATGTTGGTCAACTAATTCATGCCCACATATGATGACAAAAGTGTCTAATACCCAGTTCAAGTCAAAATACTAGAAAACCATCCATCTGAGTTATTAACATTTTAATTTAGATCAATAGGGAAAAATAAGTCCTTGGGGGTTTATTTATATCTTTAGTAAGTGTTTTTTTCTTCTTGCAATTTAGCTTCCTTGAGAACTGAACATTTATAAAATGTTTTTGGTGAACCCATTTATACAGTAGAATTCATTTTCTCTAGGAGGTTGGTAACTACAGAGAGAAACCGAAGAGTCATAAATTCTATTTAATTCAAGTTCATGCATTTCACTAGAGAAAGCCCCTTCTTTATCCTCTTATTGTACTTCCCCCGAGACCTCTGAACCGATGATGTTAGCAGTAATTTTAAAATGCAAATCATATCACAGAAGTTCTTTAAAGGATTGTCCCTCACCCCTCCTCCCACCCTCCATCACACAGGCCCTTAAAAAACAGGAATAGTAAATTCAAAACCAAAACTTCACAGGTCAAAACCAACTATTTGCAGAAATAGACTGTACCAGTCTGGCTATTTTGATCATCTATGCTAGTTAGAAGACCGAGGATCTATATTCTAAATCAAATGAATGTATTTACCATTCACATTACACGTTTTAGATGAGCCTGCTATATGTACATGTGGAGCAAGAAGGGTGGTTGTAAGGCAAAATAAATAGTAGCCCTTGCAGTCAAGTGGCTTCTGTGTGGATCAAGAGCTCGTGTAACTCATTTTACAGAAGAAGGGAAGATGCATGGGAGTTCATAGAGAAAAATTATTCCTGATTCATGCTATTGAGATACTTTTATGGAGGAATCAGTTTCAAGTTGTGCCTCCAAAATATTGGCCTATAGAACCTTCCAGTTTGAGAAATCCCTAATTACACAGTGTTTGTGGGCATGATTTTTAATTGTGTCCTGCACCTTATTTCTTCCTATGAGATTTTTATTCACTCTTTAATAACTCACACTACATTTGAAAAATGTTCTTGGGAGGTATTTAAGAAGAGTTGTGGGACTAACTCTTCTTAAAACATCAATTTTGAGAGTCAGGGATGGCTAGTCATTGTGGACAAAGGATGAACTGAGGTTTCTTTCATTCCCAGCCAAGCTGGTGACTTGCACACAAGCACCGTGCTATCACAGCCTCTCCCCAGGCAGTGTGCACCAGAATTTATTGCAACCTCAGTGTGAAAGGAACTGAGAAATCCTTTGGCAACATGACCTGGGAATTCCAAAAGTCGCACATGCCTTTGTACAAAACCAAGGAAACCAGAGCACATTCAGCCGCTGTATGAGCCTACAGTCCCTTATGCTGATCCCTGCCAATCCCTTCTCATCTGAGCCTCACATTCCCACAGTCCCCTGAAGCTTAATCAAGTTGGTAAAATTTATATGTGTTCCTTAGAATAACCACCACAACAATCATTGCTATTATTTACGGAGCACTTGCTTATTTCTAAGCATGTTTCCATGCACTTTGCATGCATTATCTCATGTAATACCCTAAACAACCTCGTGAGTTAGATGATGAGACTGAGATACGAAGAGGTACAGTAACCTATCTGGCCTCCCTGTGTGTAGGGGGTGAGTGTCTATACCAGGATCGAAGCCTAGGCTTACAAATTTGCAGTGATCTTCAAGATTATTATTTATTTTGATTATTCATTTCTCTTTGTTCTTGTTGTTATTTTGATCCATCTGTCTGTACTTCTGGTTCCTTTTTTCTGTTTTTCTCCAAAATAGGATATGTTGTTTTCTTTACCTCAATATACATCTTTTAATTATTTTAGCCTAATAATACTTAATGAGAAAAACAAAAACCCTATGAAAAGAAAGGTATTATCTTGAAACTTAAATAGGTTCAGTGGGAGAAAATCTTGGTTCGGAGGAAGGCTTTGTGTTGCACATGTTTGAATTATGGGCTTTCCACTCCCAGTGGCCATCACGTGTGTGTGCTTGCAAACTCATTGTTTGCTTTGAGAAACTGTGGACATGTAAGGGTGAAGGTGGCAGCTCTAGTACAAAGACTTTTGCCTGAGTGATCCTGCAAAATATGCCGAAAATCCACTCCCGACTTTCATCTTTTTAAAATGACATTTTATCGTCCTTGAACCAAGTAAGAACCCATTCTATTTCTCTGATGGTTAGACTTTTGGAAGCTTGAAATGGTGCTATCAAAGACAATGCAGATTAAAAAAATGACCAGGCAGCTGGGTGCAGTGGCTCACACCTATAATTCCAGCACTTTGGGAGGCGGAGGCAGGTGGATCACCGGAGGTCGGGAGTTCAAGATCAGCCTGACCAACATGGTGAAACCCCGTCTCTACTAAAAATACAAAAATTCGCCAGGCGTAGTGGCAGGTGCCTATAATCCCAGCTACTTGGGAGGCTAAGGCAGGAGAACCGCTTGAACCCAGGAGGCAGAGGTTGCAGTGAGCCGAGATCGCGCCACTGCACTCCAGCCTGGGGGACAAGAGCAAAACTCCGTCTGAAAAAAAAAAAAAAAATTGACCAGGCACAAAATAATCTCCTGTGTAGCAACAGAGACAACTAAACAAGGTCAGCTCAGTAGACTCTAGACCCGGGGGACTTGGGTCCCAGACTGAGTTAATCACTGGCTCTTTATTCATCTATAAAATTAGGATGACATGAACTGATCCCTTGCTTATTCAGGATGCCAGGTCATGGATAAGGTCATGACCTGGCAGCAGGATGCCAGGTCATGCTGCTCCATAAACAGTAATGACTCCGTGAATGGAGGTGTCTTAGTAAACTCTCTATGTTCTTTCTCATCTCATCTTCTTAAATATTAGGAGTCAGGCAAAACCCTCATTTTCAGTTCTAATGTTCACCTTATTAGCTGTGTGACCTATGGTGGATTTCTTAATATCTCAAAGCAAAATAAGTGTTTCTTTAATTGCAAAAATAAATGGTGATAATAATAGCTCCTACTGTATAGAGTTATTGTGAAGATTAAATAATGGACTATGTATAAATCCCTGGGTATGGTGAGCAGTATAGCGTATGGAGAGGTGGTCTAGCTTATCAGTGAAGAGCAGGACTATGGAGCCCAACTTCTCGAGCTTTGAATGCTAGCTCCAGCATTTACCAAATCTGTGGCCTTGGTCATATTATTCACCTTTCTGTGCCTCAGTTTTGCACCTCTAAAAGGGCATAATCACAATGCTACTTATAAGGCTATTATGAGGATTAAATGAGTTAATACATGTCAAGCACTTAGAAGAAAGCTAAAAAGCATATGGTTAGCACCATGTATCAGGTATTATTATGGTACATAATAAGTGTAAGAGTGACATCCAATAAGTATATTTTCATCATTACAATCATCATTATTGTTATTATGTTGTAATTATTGATCTTGGTGATCCAAAACAAAGTGACTTACAGAACATAGTTATACTTAGTAGGGACATGAAAATGAAATTTTAAAAATTGGGAAAATAGGAGGAAAATGAAAACTAAATAACAAAAAACGTATAGATTTGGTAGATGCAGATCAGAGTCATTGAACCAGCCTGTCATTTCTCAAACGTGAGCTAAGTGCTGGGACTATAGAGAGGGGAGGGTCATCCTCGAGAAGCACCTGGTGAGTTTGCTGAAAAGCAAACATCAGAGGGCAATGTGACATGCCCCGTCATCAGTGTCTGTCTGAGGGGCTCAGATGGGGGCTCTTCTACCCCAGGCCTAGAGACCAGAGCTTGCTTTATGTGGAAGAAGCCACTTGAACTTGGATCTAGAGGCCAAGAGTCTCCCAGGCGGGGCAGTGGGACCGGACATTCTGTTCAGAGGTTTGAGTGTGTGGGATGAGCTCAAGGTGTGGTGTTTCATGGGAACAGCATCCTGGATGATGGAGACACAGGATGCATGAGGAGGGGGAGCAAATGGCAGAGTGGGTGGGGAAATTCGAGGGGTGGCCTGGGATGGACCTAAAGTGGATGGTAGGTAGAAGAGGGCTTCCTTGGCTTTGCGAGCTACCTTGAGTTTGGTGCAGGGCTCCACTCCTCCCAGACCAGGTAGCTACCTCCCAGGCAGTGAGAAATAAGGAATTAGAACACAGGCCACACCCATCCATTAGGAAGTCACCAGCCTAGAGGTAAGTGGTGCACCCTCTACTTTGGCTCTGCCGCATGGTCACCAGAGCCAAAGCTTCCACTTGGTTAGCTGGGAAGAGCATAGAGAAAAAGCTATTGAGAAATTGCTTTTAAGGCCTTTGTGGTGGCCATTGAGAGGGTATTTCAGAGGAATGGCAAAGCAGAAAAGCCAGCTCTCAAACCAAGCTGAAGAACAGCTAGGTTCTGATTTGCCAAGAGCTGAGGTATCTGTCTCTCATTCAATGGCATGCAGAGGAGAGAAGAAACAGTGAGGCTCACAGCGACACACAGAGAGGCTACTGCCTGTCCTCAGGTGTGTCTGGAAGAGATGGTAACACCACAGATTGGCCCCAATTCAATCAGGTGGTGAAATGGCTGAGCTGCTGGGGAACAGCCAGAAGCCTCAGTGAGGAGTACAGAATTAATTGTACCTGCTCCAGATCTTGAGAGCCCAGAGCCAAGTGTCCAGAGCCTTTGCCTTCAAGAGTTGGAAGGCAGGATGTGCTCTGCTGACCTGGCCCTCAGAGGCAGCTACCGACCTGTCCACCAGCAAAAAACACCAAGGCTCAAGGTTTGGTGAGCAAAGTAAGACAAATTTGAATGTTAGACCTGGAAAGGGGAGTCTGAAGCTGCCTAGGACAGCTTCCTTGGGGAAACTGAGGCCCAGCGTGACTCATGGACTTGTTAAGATCAGCCTGGAGTAAATAGCAGACCTAAATCCAGAAGAACTGGATTTTCCTGATGCTGCACATTGTTTCACTATATGCATCCCTGCAACCTTATCCATTCTCCCTTAGCCCTTCTGTCTGATGCCCTTTCTTGCCCTCTGGCCACAGAGATTGTCAATCAAATCCACCGTAACCCTAAGCTTTCTGATCCCTTTTCTATCTTCCTGTCCATAACAGCATTTCCTGCTCTTTTCTCAGAGCGTCACTGGGTGATTGGTAACTAAACAGCTTAAATGCTAGGGTGGCAATGTAGTGGATGTAGGGGATATGATATTCTATTCCTCCTGGGCAATACATTTGCCTTTTACAAGACACCTTCTCACTGGATTTTCGTTCAAATATTCCACTTATTGTCCTGTCGGCATTCCAAGTTCTATGGTATTGATTGGTGATGAAGGGAGGTGATATGAGAAGGGACTTTTTTAGTATAGATTTCCTCCTCAGTGCATAGACAGACTCTTGGTCTCTGAATCTAAGTGGTCTCTATGCCAGTACTCTCTCAGAGAACACTTATAGTCAGAAAAATGAAGTCAAGCAAATGTTTAGTTTGAAAAAATCAAGTGCCTAAAGCCTTTTATTTGTCATTACCTTTTAAGTAAATTTCTAAGGCAGACTAATCATCATCCCCACAAAAGAGGGAAAGATTGTCTATCTCTCCAAGGCAGTTATTCAGTTGATTGTGGATGAATTTTTCTCTGGCTGTTCTAAGCAGTGGGTGAATGAAAAAAGCAGAGCCTTCTTATTGAACATTTTGACAGGAGAAATTTTGCTCTTTCTCACCAAGATGTAGGAGGGATGCAGAGTCCTGGCTTGGGTGAAGGATGAGGTTGTTGAATAGATGAACATAAAAGGAATCCATTAATGATTTAGAGGAATGCTTAATTTCCCTACTTCTGTAACCAAGAAACAGAGCTTGATCAATACTCTCAAGGTCACTGTTGCTATTCGCTATGTCAGCTAGTCTTTTTTAGCGTTTTGAAAACCATCCTATGCATCCATCCTGATAAATATGCTCAGTTTTGGTGCAGGGAGATATGGTTTTAAGTGTGGGGCAGATGAGATGCTGAAGAAGGAAGTGTAGCCTTTCCTTGCGGGGATCCAAAGGGAAACCTACCGCAAAATTTTTAGTTCAAGATAGAACCTGGGGACACAAGAGAGAAACTCTCCTTATGATAGCCAATCTGTTCTGATAAGGCAATTATTATTGCTAAAAGGATCCCTGGCTATAACACGGATTTTAAAGAACATTAATCAGTGTGTTTCCTCCTCAACTACTTCTGTGTCATAATTTAGCTGGCTATTTGCTTTCAGATGCGGCATTGGCCCCATGGACTTGCCTAGTAGTGTCACATCATATTCTGTTTGTTCACTTTTATATTTCTTGGCTAAGTTGACTTTTTTAGAATAAACATTCTCTAACTTAGCAGTGTCAGAGCTTTTTAACTCTGATGCTGACCAGAATGAGTGAAATGTTCTGTTGGTAACTTATGCAAAGAGTTTTAATGGCTGCGCCACATGACATTCAAAACGACAATCAAGACATGAAAGGGGGCCTGTCCCGTGACCCCCATCCCTCCAAAAAAAGGATTTTCTTTGGTCCTCTCATTATTTCAGGACTTTGACCAGAACACCTAGATTAACTCTTGGAGTTAATTGCCTTTGCAATTATATATATAATTGCAAGTATATATATTATATATACTTATATTTTCTTATGTCTTGATTAATTAAAAAGGAAAAAAAATGAGTCAACTGACTGTTGTCTCTGTAGTATTCTAAAGCAAACCTTGGTTCCATGCAGCCTCAGAAGCTGACAGAACCCACAGTAGTAATGGCCATTTGAAAAAGTTCATCTGCATAGAGTTCTCCTAGATGTGGGCACAAAGTGTTTGGGGGTGGGGGCACAGACACCCTGAAAAGTTCCAGAGAACATGTGGTTTCCAGTCAAAATATCATGCAAATATTTTGAAATATTTTCTTGACCACAGTATTTCTTCTTTATACATTGCTCGTAGAAATAACGTTTTGTTATTTTTTTTAGAAAAAAAGCAAATGGGGAAATTCCTCTTTCTGATTGGATTTTACCGTCCTATGTGGCAACACCCAAGAGATTAGAATCTCACAGTTTAGCGAGAAAGGCTTTTTTAGAATGATCTCTGAATTTGAAAGACGTTGTCTAAAACACAACTCAAGCTTGAAAAATGTCTAGACTTTTTTTTAACAGACGTGGCCACTGGGAACATGGTAAAACAACAGGAGATGGTTTAGTTTCAGATGGGAATTTATTTCTTTTAAGCTTGTCAATGAGCAGACAGGCATTTGAGGGGGAGTCTCTTTATCCTGTGATTCCCCAGCCTGGGAAGAGAAAGTTATTTTTATTCCCAGTTCTCATCATGGAATGTGAAAGAAAATCTGACTGTTCTTTCGTTGAATGTTGCTGAATTATCCTCCCGGTTTTAAGTGTGAACTACAGCAGCAATTCCACTGTGGAATATTATGAACAGAGTTAATTATAACTGTTTAATGAGGCAGATCCCAATTTTCAGTAGATCATGACCCTCAATACATTAAAGAAGAGAGACAGTTCACATTTTTATTCAACTGACATTTGATTAATATGCTTCAAACAAGTTTTGGATATACTTAGATAATAATGAAATGGACTTTATCCTGTTCATAAAATGCCTGTAATGAAATAAAAAGTATCAGTGTTGTTCTTGTCGTTGACTAGCTTTCTGATATCAGTTTCAGGTTATCAAGGGAAACTTCAGTTATAAATATCATTAGATTTCCCTGAAGGTCACAAAGTTAGAAGAAACACTAGCCTTCACCATCAGTCAAATTCAGATCAAAATTCCTTCTCTGCCACCTACTTTTGTCCTTGTACGATAACAACAAGAACAATACTAATAATACCATTTAGGAGCAATTGTGAGTTTGAGCCATATGAACTTGTCATTTTTGTAAGCTAAGACATTGGTCAAACATAGACATTTTCATATGGTTCAGCCTAATACATATACTGAGGCACTGTACTAAGGCCGCATAAATATCATCTCATTGATTCTTTCAACACAGTTTTAAGGAAAATATAATTATCATCATTTAGAAATAAGAATATATGATCTTACACAAAATTAAGAAAGTTGCCCAAGGTCACAAATGAGTAAAATGAAGACTTAAACTCTGAGCTATCTTAGGACCTCAATTCTCTCTAGTCACACTATAAAATAGATATTACATAACTTCCCCTAGTCTTAATTTCCTCTGATTGGGAGGTGCTTCTCATGGTGACCAAGATGTAGTGGTTGCTACATAAAGTGTAGCTGTAACTACCGTGAGTATCATCACCATCATCACCACCATTATCATCAGGGCCTAAAGTTTCACTTGCTCAAGGCTGTGTACAGAGTGTGCACAGTTAGAGAATGAAGGGATGCAACTGGAGTGTGCGTGTGTGTGGGTGTGTGTGGTTGCTGAGAGGTCTTTTCTCTACTTGCAGCCACTTCTTGCACAAGCCATCGTGTTTGAGCTGAACACTTGCACGTGCATGTTGCTCACTTTGCTATTTTCAAAACAAAAGAGAAATTGGAAGAAAATATCATATTGAGAACAGAGGTGCCTGTG
Organism: Macaca fascicularis; assembly: GCF_037993035.2. Classification (NCBI taxonomy): domain Eukaryota; kingdom Metazoa; phylum Chordata; class Mammalia; order Primates; family Cercopithecidae; genus Macaca; species Macaca fascicularis. The sequence continues at coordinate 115,419,000 of NC_088389.1, forward strand.
ACAAGTTGAATTAATTGAAAACAACCCCCCAAAAATTTGCCCCAGTTAGTAGGAGAGTGGAGATCAAATTAGCCATGGAGAATCTAAGTGGAGGATTTTATTGATTGCCGTAGGCATGACCTAAATTGCAGAGTGTGAGTCATCATGAAAGTACTACTATATCTGCACTAATAATTGAGAGACTGCATTTCAAGTTGGAGATGGTGAGTGTGGCCACCTGGAATCTTCCCAACTGAGTCCCACAAACACCTCGGTGCCTCAGCCACCTGCCCCGTGCATTCGCTTCCCCAGGCACAAACACAGATGATAATTTTACAAACTAGAGTTTTAAAGGGTTTTTTTTTTTTCCTGGATTTGATTTGATGTGAGCATACATGTAAACTTATACTATGCAGACTGAGCTATTTTAATGAGAAAGAATGAAGTATTTCCATTTTGTTCTATTTCAGAGGTAGGGAAGAACAAATAATCGTGTTGTTGCTCACAGAAATGACTATAAAACAGGGGTCAGTACACTGTAGCCTATGGGCCAAATATATTTCTATAAATAAAGTTTTATTGGAACACAGCCACGCTCATTTGTTTACATATTGTTGATGCCTGCTTTTGCTCTAAAACAGCAGAGTTGAGTGACTGCGATGAAACACATATCGAAGGCAGAACTGGAAATCCTAATTATCTGGCCCTTTACAGAAAAAACTGTGCTGACCTCTTCTGTGCAAAATGGAGTGGTTTAAGTTGACTTTGTACAAGCTCAAGCTGCCTTCGTTTTATGCCCAGTGTTGCAAGTTTGGCAGTGAGGTTTGGGGGTCTCAGGTGTTGATGTATGTATCTGCCAGGAGGCTGAGAATGTCTACATCCAGAAGTATTTTAGCCTTCACCTGCAGCATTTGGCAGTAGATAAAAACCACATGTTCAGAGAGAGAGAGATTTAGTCCATGAAAATACAGAATTACAAGGAGATTAGGAGGAAGTTGACCAGAAATAGGCAGGAGCCATCACCTGAAAATGGGGGCGTCCTTGTCCGTGGCCACTGGTGCATTTGCTTACGTGGACACAGGCATAGGTTGCAGGTTGCTCTTCATTTTCCTTTCTGGGAGACAGAGAGGAAACAGGATTAAAAGGCAGTTCAGATGAGTTAACATCATGGCATAGCCAAAAAAAAAAAAAAAAACTCAGTGTAATGCAATACTCTTTATAGTCACATATAGCTGAGTTTTTATTGGCTGTTTGCAGTTGGGCATGTTACTTACCTTCTCAGCGGTTTTCTCATCTCCAATATGGAAATAAAATACACTTTAAATGAGCTATGTATAAAATGTGCCTTGCACTATGCAGAATATGGTTAGATGCATACAGAAATGTTAGTTACTCTCTCTTTTTATTGTCTTTTGTCTGTCACACACAGAGCTTTATAATTATGGTAAAGGGGTATACAGTCAAAGGAGGAGAAATTCTTGTATATAAAGGGATTTTGGGGGTCTAGGACAGAGGTTGAACCTAATGCTAAGTAGGTTGGATTTTTTTTTCTCCATGTCTTGATCTAAAAAGAAATCACAGAAATCTCACCTTTACGTGTTTCCATCTCTCTATATTTGGTAAGAAAATAACATCTCAGTAAAAGGAAATGGTAGACAGAAGCACAGCCTCATCAAAGCTGTGACTGGGAAGAATACTGAAACTCCTCTCTAGTCTGGGACTTGGAAACATCTACTGTCTTAATTCCCCCTGCGCCCCCGCCCCCCAAATTAATGTCTACCTTGAGCTCGTGTAGAGACAGAGAGCTTCGTGTAGTCATTTCCAGGTAAATTGGTCAAAACTGGGATTATACTCCGACTGCAAGCACAGGCACATTCACGGATCTATCCGTCCTCTCCAAAGACAGAGGGAAGGGGAAGGACCTCCTTGTGGGGGTGGGCAGCTTGCCTGCATCTACTGAAACCTACCTCATCCTGCTGCCGGGTCTTTGCTGTTGGCCTCTGCCCTGGGTGCCTCCACTACTGACACTTTCAGACCTGTCGTGACCCCCAACACTAGGACCACATAGGCCATCCCGTGTCCCCCTCGTCCCAACATGCCCAGGGACAATCTTGGCCACATCTATGCCTCTCTTAGGGACAGAGGGACTGTGGATGTTCTAACTGACTGCCCTGGGCTCTTGGGAAACGCGAGGGCTGAGTGAGGTTCTTGCACATACTGGTGCAGGCCGAGCATAGTGCAATCTTTCTTCTTTCACTGGCGCTGAGAAAAGGGGACCTACATGTGGCTGCTCCTTCCGAGAGGTCTTTATGGGAAGCAGCCCCAGGTCTCCTCAACTCTCAGATCTTCAAATGTCAAGGGGGTTCTATCATTTCTCACTGACTCCAGGAGTTAACCTGAGGGTTCAGGCCCCCACAGTGCCTCTTCCTCAGGGTCTAACTCACTAAGGTATCTGCTCACAGTATAACTTTGCTCTGCACAGCACTGTCCTCTCCCGGACCAAAGTATTTTGGCTTCTTGCTCATGCACCTGAGTACATCATCCCTCTCTCGGCCACTGCCATGGCCCTTTATGGGAGGTTTGGCTGCTCGCCTATGGCTCTGTTGGGCTGCAGGTGTGATTGTCTTTATAGCATTTTTGTTCCCCACCCAGCCCCTTATTATTGTAATATGGACCCTTACGTAGAGTTCCAGGTACTGTATAGATGCCACAATGTCACTTCAAAGCTGATTACTTTTTTTTTTTTGGTAGTAGCTAAGGTTCTTTAATTTATAGTTGACCACATCCCTGCTCCCTATCTCACAGAAATGATGCCAAGGCCTCTGTGAATTATGTCACATGGGATTTGCATTAGCTACAGCAGCCAACAAATGAAAACAGCAAACACTTAAACAGATAGGTTTTATTCACACAGCAAGAATTCTGGGATCCGAGGCTTTGAGACCTAGTGGTCTCAAAAAGGCTGCTTTCCTCCAGACCTTAAATCTACATTCCAACTAGAAAGAAGGAAGACGGATAAGAAGGCTTTCTCTTTTAATTCAAGAACAGAAGATCCTTCCCCCTTACCTTCTAGCTATATCTCGGTGGCCAGAGTTATGTCACAAGCCCACACTTAGTTTCAAGAGATGCTGGGAAAAAGTATATTGGATCCTTTCCATCCAGGGTAGAGGAAGACAAAGGAAAGGGGGATTGTGAATGGATTTTGAATAGCCCATCTACAATGTCTGCCAAAGGTCAGCAGATGTCCTTAGACAGAGAGCAGTAAAGCCATTTCAAAAGATGGTATTAATCTATGATGTCATAGCATTCCAATTTATTTAGCCTTTCTGAAAGTTCAAAAACTCTTGCTGATTCAGATCATTAAGTTAGTGAGGAATTGGGTTGGTGGAATATTAGGGTATCTTCCATGAACAAAGGAATTTCTAAATTAATGACTAGTGGAAACAAGATGGGTGGTAGGAATCATATATTGCCAGCTTAGGAAACAAACTTTTAAAGCATTTTCAAAGGAATCTCATGAAAACAATTGATGAATCATATAATTTAATTTTTTTTTTCTTTTGGGTAAGACTGAATTACCCCCTACTTGCCAAAACATACTGAAAATGTTTTATTGGCTTAATTTTGATTCCTTTATGTATATGAAAGTAATAAAGCTGCATTTCTTTAAATATATTTCCTAACTTCGAGCTTTCATAAATTCACATTGGCTTTTATTTCTAGTCTTAATAAATTAGATTCTACCACATATTGAATATACCCTGTTAAGCATATTGAAACAATATAATGTTCACTAAAGGAGGAAGCTTAACATGGGAAAAAAGTAAAGAAATAAAGACAGTATCAGGCAGGTGATTGCATTATCCAAAGGTGAGCAAATTACAGCCCCTGGGCCAGATCTCACCTGCTGTCTATTTTTCATAAACTTAAGTTTTACTGGAACACGTTGACTCATTTCTCACATGTTGTCTACGTTACTTTCATACTACAATGGCAGAATGAGCAGTTGTGGCATAAACGGAATGACCTGCAAATTTGAAAATTATTTACTATTTGTGCCTTTGCAGAAAGTTTGCTGATACCTGCATAACTTTAGTCATGGGGGATCCCGTGAAAGCTGAACACAGTGACTGGATCCCTCTTCTCTTCATGTGGAAATTACTTTAATGTTTAAGTAAAATAACATAATAATAATAGTAAAGTAAAATATGTGAAGTAAAATCTAGCAGTAGTGTGTTCAGGACTCCTGGATATGCGCCATTGGGACTGTCTTAGTCTTGCCACTATAACAAAATATCACAGACTGGGTGGTTTATAAACAACAGAAATTTATTTCTCACAGTCCTGGAGGCTGGGAAGTCCAAGATCAAGGCACCAGCAGATTCAGTGTCAGGTGAGGGCCCATTTTCTGGTTCGAAGATGGCACCTTCTCGTTGTCATCTGGTGGAAGGAGCACATGAGCTTCCTTGGGCCTCTTTTGTGAGGACACTAATTTCACTAATGAGGGCTCCACCCTCATGACCTAGTTATTATGCCTCCCAAATGCCCCACCTCATAATATCATCATTAGGTTTCAACATATGAATTTTAGGAGGACACAAACATTCAGATCATAGGAGGGGTATTAATTTTCATATCAAAACAATGGGTTCTGTTTCTGTCTTCAGCTTTAGCCTGTCATGAGGGATGGTCTCACCATATTGTATTTCATTCTATCACTGAGTCTGTTGCTGACACAATGACAGGGGCCCTGAGTCTGCCCTTGGCTGGCCCTGTGCCCTGGAGCAAGTTACTGAAGCTCTCAGAAACTTATTTTCCTTATTTCTCAAGTGAAAGGGTGATAATGACTAAGAAAATGGGCTATAGGGTCTCCAAATTTCCTTTCTTCACAAAAGTTCCCTGATTCAGCGATGAGACAGCCTATTTCTGATCTGACACAGATGATTATTTTTATTTACAATCTCAACCTGAATTGTCTTTTCCGTTTGGTGTGTATGTTGGCCAGTGTGTCCGTACAAAGTAGATCTGTTTCATTCATTTGCAACTCTTTGTGAACATAAAGCATTCGCACTTCAAGGTCAAAAGCTGAGACCTAGGTCTGCAGACAATGGAAACAGCTGATATGTGAACACCTGCTATATTCCAGGCACTTCTAAGTGCTGTGTGTGTGTATATGTATATATATATAAGCTTATTTAATCTGCACATTAGCCCCAAATTAAGTATTATCATTAGCTCCATTTTATAGGTAACTTGCCCAAGGTCACACAGTCATTTGAGTATTCCACCTTTAGGGCCCATTCTTTCAACCACTCTTCTTTCTGACTCTCAGTGGGTCAGGCTTTTAGCACAGTGGCTGTTCTCCATCTTCACATCGATCAAGGGGAAAAGCAGGTATGAGAGATGCAGGTTGGCATTCCTAGAAACTATAACACTTGAAAATTAGAACAAGACTTTCATTCACCAATGATCTACTCTCTGGCTTCGAGATCAAGCTTCAAGGCTCCTTTTCTCAGCCTGCTGTTCTCCTAAATCAGATAAAAAAAAAATTAGGATGATAGTGGCAATGCAGGTTGAAAACTGGGTCATTTTCGTGAAATCATCTTTCTTTGCCAATACCATTTTTGAATTCTTTCTGAGAATTAAAAAACAAACAAGCAAACAACCGATGTGGAACAATCTGTGGCAGATGGTTATTTCAGCTCTAGGTGAGTTTTTATCATTATATTCTGGGAAATGGAAATTATTGCTTTAGATAATCATCTGTTATTTTAGCGAACTGCCAGCTAGGAACTATCATAGCTACAAGGGTTTGGGATGGGAATTTTTTTTTCCTAGAGATTAGTACGTAAATTATTTTCATTTGAATTCTGTGGAATTTTTGATGTCCAGCATGAGAGGGTATTTTCACTATAGTTCCTTGCTATGAGAATAATCTCTGGCATAGAAGAATTGGTATTTCGTGCCATTCTACTGAAAATAAACAAGAAATCTAACAGTTCGGTTGGGGGTGGGAGAGGTGAGATGAAATTAGGCTTAAAGAACAAGTTAGCCCACTTTTCAAGGTTTAGCTTCCCCTGGAAAATACAGCAATAAACATCTAAGCCATGGTATTCATTACCAACGCAAGTCCCTAATTAATTTATTTTGTGTTAATTAAGTTTATAATTATATAGTAAAACATTTACTTTCTCCCTCAAGAAATTGACTGAATCTTCTGAAGGGGCTTTGTGACTGTAATTTAGGTGCAATTAGCCAGTTAAATTTAGTTAGGGTTTGGTTCATTTAGCTGTTGCCGGAAGATGCTAGCTAGGCGGAAACGGGCGCTGTCTCAGAACCAAGTCTGGATAGAGAGGATGTGTTCCTAGAGGCACTCCTCCCGCCTTTGGACAGCTAGTTCTGGTGTCTAGAACAACTGGAAGCTGAAGCTCTATCAAGATATAGTTTCTTTCTTCTTTACTTCTTCTTCTTCTTTTTTTTTTTCTTGAGATGGAGTCTCGCCCTGTTACCCAGGCTGGAGTGCAATGGTGTGATCTTGGCTCACTGCAACCTCTGCCTCCCGGGTTCAAGCGATTCTCCTGGCCTCAGCCTCAGGAATAGCTGGGATTACAGCCACCTGCCATCACACCGGCTAATTTTTGTATTTTTGTAGAGATGGGGTTTTAGCATGTTGGCCAGGCTGGTCTTGAACTCTTGACCTCAGGCGATCCACCTGCTTCGGCCTCCCAAAGTGCTGGGATTACAGGCGTGGGCTACTGTGCCCGGCCAAGATGTAGTTTTATAATTACCACCTATGTGTATATTCCTCAACTGAGGAACGTAAAGTCAGTTCCACAATAAAGGACAGAGGCAAAATCCTTTTGCAAAACACTTCCTTGTGGTCCCAGAATTGGAACTAAAGCCATGGAACAGTTCTCAGACCCTTTCCACCATGGGTGTGAAATTGCTGGCACTTGCCAGCATTCAGACACAGAGTGATATCAGCAGCCAGTACCCACCATTTGGCTGGAAGGACATCTTACCTCCTGAGAGGGGTGCAAGAGGGCACAAGCCTGCCCTGTAGGTCCCTCCAGCTGTGGTTCTGGAGCCCTCCTCCAGGAACCTAAAGACTTCTTTCAGTTTGGGCCACCCTTTTCCAGGAGGAAATTGGAATTTCAAGGCCACTCTTTCAGTTTGGGCCACTCTTTTCTAAGGGGAATTGGAATTTTTGAGCAAAGTTCCTTTCCGTGAAGTTTTACTTCATAACTCATGACAAAGAATGTATTTCGGCCCATGATTTACGATACAATTGATGTGATCATTGGCAGTGGCTGCTGAGCTACTGCAGCAGGGTTGGTGTTCACTGCTCGTGCCTACGAAAGGAAAGCTGGAAAGCACTAAGGTACTCACGTTAGTTCTGGTTATCAGAACCTGTTAGATTTTTTCATCTCTATTGTAAACTTGGATAACTGAGGTTCAGAGAGGTCCCTTCACTTGGCTAGCATGACACAGCTTAGGAGGGAAAGGGACAGGATCCAAACAGATGTTTCTGGTTTTAGACTGCTTCTTGCTGTCTAACCAGCGGCAGGTGGGTTTCTTTCAGGCGTCCCTGTAGAAATGAATCCTTTAGCACGAAATGCGTGGAATGACTGTACTTTTTAAAATTCGAATTCCGGTGGTACCAGTTAGTACAGACAGTCCCTGACTTAGGATGGTTCAACTTAGAATTTTTAAACTTTCTGATCGTGCAGCGGTGATAAGCATTCAGTAGAAAGTGGCTCGGTATTCTCCTGTGACACTGAGCAGGGGTGGCAAGCCACATCTCTCAGTCAACCACAGGATTGGGAGGGTAAACAACTGAGACCCTACAAGGTTTTATGTTGCCAGGTGATTTTGCCCAGTTGTGGGCAAATATAAGTGTCTGACCAGGTTTAAGGCAGGTCAGGCTATGCTATGATGTTTGGTAGGCTAGGTGTATTAAATAAATTTTCAACGTACTGTATTTTCAGCTCAAGATGGGTTTATTAGGACATAATCCCATCATCAATTAAAGAGCTTCTGTTTAGTTCTGGGATCTTGGACAGCTAAATGATGGATTGTAAATGGCCGTAATTGTGACGAATGAAAGGAAAATTAATATATAATCCAGTCATTCCTGCTATGCCCATGTAATTACACTGTCTTTTCATCTATGTGACATTTTAATTTTTTTTTAATTTAAAGAAGGAAATGCATTTGTCCGCCACATGTTTTTCAAGGCCTCTTGTTCTTCATGGAGATGATGATTCCTTTTTTAAGCTAAGAATTTGCATTGGGTTATGAAGGAAATCGCCTTTTCCTTTTAATCACTTTGACTTAGCAAACAACTTTCTGTAAGTTTTGGAAAACATCTCTTAAAATAATGTCAGATGTTTTGGGTATATTAAATTTTTATTTTAAAAAATCTAAAATGCATTTTTTTTCCAGTGTCTTGGATCTGGTTGATTTTTAGCATGGTCACCATAATTCCTAACCAAGCTGTTATATTTGGAATGCCTTAGCTGGCCCTCCATACTTTAAAAAGAAAAATAAACTGTGAAATCTGGCGTGTGTATATAGAAATTTATGCCCTTTACAATCCAGGGTTTTCCTCATATATAAATTCTACTTGAACCAAAGAATTATGAAGGGACTTGCTGCGCTCCAACATGAAGGAGTCAAGGAGAAGAGAGAATCCTTCAGAAAGAGGAGTTGCTGTGTAAAACCGCTGAGGTTGGCACACGCCCCGCTGCTGTAAGACATTGTTGAGCATTAGGAAAGACAGTGAGGTGGGATGACTTAGCAGCATGGGCTTATTCCAAAATGAGCTCTTTGAGCAAATAAAAATGTCCCTGACAGCAGAGGCTTCTAGAACTGTGGGGTTAATTTAACTCAAGTCAGGGGTTCTGTTGGCTGCCTCAGTCGGAACATATATAAGGCTGTGACCCTGGGATTGGCTTTGCACTTTTCAAGTTTCCTATTGAGAGTCTGCTTTCAGATGGAGTAAGCTCTCTGTTTTAATGGGGCTTTTTGAAATGGGTCACCTGCTAAGCTTAAGGAGCGTGCATAGTGATCTGCCGTTGCCAGTATCCTGAGGGTGCCACCAGATGTGGAAAAGCTTTAGGAGCGTGGATTCTGTGCTCGTGATGTGAATGAGTGGGTTCTCTTGAAGACTGATGAACAATTCAGGGATCTGCCCTTATAAACCTTGCTAGGATAAGACATGATCACTGGGGTTTAAGTTGGATATGCTTCCCAGGATCTGATCTGGGACTTTCAATTTCTCTTACAGAGAAATGTCAATTAATACCCCAGGTGAACTGACAAAGGGCAGGATGATCACCATTTCAACCTAACCTTCCCCAGATACCAACAGAGTGCCAAATGAGCCTGTGCCCACCCTGCTGTGGAGGAGAGGCATGTTTTAATTCTCACTGTAGCTGGGTAACGTCTGAGATGAAGGAAGTTCTACTAATGGTTGCTCCTGGGAAAAGGCACTAGAGAAAAAGGGGATGTCTGGGTAAAGAACCTTCTTCCTTCCTCATAATCTTCCTCTGTTTTCAAGTTTGGGCGCATGCATTTCTTTGGTAAAAAGCTGAGGCGAGAGAGGTGTCTTTGAAGCCTGGGAGCTCCCTGCTCTGTGGCCACCCTCACCCTCGAGGGTCACACATCTGCCTGCAGCAGCGTCAGAAGCAGATATGCAGCCCTACCTTGGTCTGGGAGCAGGAGCTTGAGCAGTGAGCTGTTAATGTCCTCGCTTGTGGGGGTGGGCAGTGAGGAGGAGGCGATAAGGCAGCAGCACATGGGGAGAGGGATACCCTCCGTGGGTCTGGGGATGACCACTTGAACTAGGTTCCTTGAAAAGCCACAGTTCAGTCCTCTGAATGAGGACTTCAGCAGTTTCACCTTGTGGGCCCTGTATCACAGGATGCTGGCCTACCTTCCAGGAAGTCCCTGGCCAGACGGAACCCAGGCATTGCATTTTATCCCACTCTCAGGCAGAGTTGGGTAATTCATGTTTATTGTCGTCGGTTCGTGGGGATTATTAACCCCACATATGTATGTTTCACATTCCAGAATACTTGCTGCTTAGCTGAAGTTTCATTATCTTTTGCTCTTAGCTGATTTAAATGGAGATGGGATTTATCAGGTACCTGTATTCAAGCGAGGGTAATTTGTTTGACCCTCTTCTAGCTTAATTGGGACTGCTAGTGGATTTGACTTTTGGGACTTGCAGCAATAGGCAGAGACATCAGCCACACATAAGCCCAGCTGACTGTTGCTATCTTAACATGCATCCTAAATGTTAAAGATCTCCAAACTCTATTCCTGAAGTATTGTTTGGGATGCCTGATGAAAAGGTGTTGCTTCATGACAAATCCATTCACCTCTTGTTTGGACTCTGTAGGTTTCAGCACTTTGGCTTCATATACTATAAAGAACTGGCTAGAGTATTTTGATGAAAATAAATTTAGGCACAAGATCTATGGTGGCAGCAGCCAGTGCATACTCTTCTGTGATGACATATATTGCTTATCTGTACGGAGTATTTGAATCACTGATAAGCCCCTCTAGACTTAGAATTGTGGAATGACATCTTTAAGAAAATATTTCACTCTACAGATATCTACCCTATAGATTTTTCAATATATGTTTATTGAAGCAAGACAGAAAAGCTAGACACACCCCAGGAGAACAATAGATTAATTTGGGTGTCTCCATGTGGTAGTAGTAAAACCTTGAGCATCTGAGTACCTCTCAAATCACAAATTCATCTTTCTTTTTCTCTACTCCACTTACAGCAATTTTAGGTGATTCTGTGGATGGGGCAATGGTATCAGTCTTTGGATGCATTCCCTATCCTCTGTGAAGTCTCTGAAATGGTAGTTGTTGAGTCCTCGGACACTTGTCATCAGGGCCTGATGATTAGAGCACATCCTCCTTAGAATTGTTGAGTTTTAATTGTGCAATAACTTTAGCTTTCCTTACAAATTCTAGCTTTGCCAAGTGTGCTTTCTATTTTCATTTTCAGCTCATAGCGAAACTTTATTTTGCAACATCAAACCAGAACATTTCCTTTAAAAACTTTCCTGACCATCTCAGTAATTTTAGTTTTTCACCTCCAGCTAATAAATGGACCATGTTTTTTTCCCCTTTGTCCCACATACACTACTCTCATTTTGATCAAAGTGAGAATTAGAATAAACCAAGTCTAGCACCTTTTCCCCAGGAGCTTAAAATGCTCCAGGAAGTACTCACTGGGTGTCCACGTGTCTAACTCTGTAGCCTTCACTGTACTTCTGAGAAAAATGTGATTTTGTACTGGAAGCTTTGGAGTGCCTGGATTCGCCCAGTGGCCAATGAGAAGAAGTAGATCCTGCATTGTTTTGCATCCTTCCTTCTCCTTCAATTCAGTTGGGTTGTTGAGTACACTGGAGTTTGCTATGGTTTGAATGTTTGTCCCCTCTGAAACTCATGTTGAAACTTAACCCCCAGTGGCAGTATAAAGAGTTGAGGCCTTTAGGAAATAATGGGGTTATGAGGCCTCTGCCCTCATGAATGGATGGGTTCATTCATGGATCAGTGGATTAATGGATTGTCACAGGAGTGGGAGTGGTGGCTTTATATAAAGAGTAAGAGACAGCTGTACTAGCACACTCAGCCTCCTGGGCATGTCATGCCCTGCACTGCCTCTGAACTCTGCAAAGAGTTCCCACCAGCAAGAAGGCCCTCACAAGATACAGCCCCTCGACCTTGGACTTGTCAGCCTCCGTAACTGTAAGAAATGAATTCCTTTTCTTTATAAATTACCCAGTTTCAGATATTCTGTTATAAGCAACAGAAAACAGACTAAGACAAAGAAAACTCAGACCTTACTATTGTGAAACCGAAAATGCCTTCAACTCTTGGTATTTGTACGAGGCTGTGTTCAGCATAGAAAATGTATAGACGTGCTCCCTCTGTCCTCCTGTGGGATGCAGTCTGAGACGGGGGGAAATCAAAGGAAAATAAATACAAGTTTTAAAAGGTACAAAAGAAGGTCCATGAGTGGAAGTGAATGCTGCACAACTTTAGAGGAGGGTGAAGTAGGTACTTGCAGGAGAAGGCTTTTGCGCTGGACCTTGAAGAATAGTCTGAGTGTCTCAAAGGAGAGCTCATTTGGTGGGAGGAGATCTCAGGAGAAGGGATAGCATGTGGACAAAGTACATCCTTGGGAAGCAAAAGGGATGTTTTAGGGATGTTTAAGCAACTTCTGGATTGAGCACAGAGAAGAAAGAAACAGGACCAAGACCAGGACCTAAATTTATATATGGGGAGATTTCTGCTACAGGTACAGATGATACCTTTGTCAAAGAAGGACTGACAATTCCGAGGCTCTGAGTTTAGGTTTTAGCTCTCTCATTCATTCTTGGGTGACCTTGGACAATTCATATTCACCATGTGAGTTGAGTGAGTTATCTATAAAAGAGAAAAAGCGACAACAGCAAAGGATAGTTGGTGCAGCAACAAACAGATACAAAGTGCTCCACAAATGCCAAATTAGGACAATTGGTGTTTAAGCCCAGATGCTGAAGCAAAGCACAGCTGTACCTTGCTCACATCTCACTTTGTGATGGAAAGCTTTTTGAACCCACTGTATTCTAGAGACCTGATGTTACGAGAACACAGGAATTTATTATTTCATTTTACTCAGTAAACATTTTCAGAAGACTTAAAAGGAATTTGTTTTACTTTCCAATGAAGGTGAGCTGCTACCCTGGTGCCCCAAACACCAGATCATCTCCAATGGCACCATGCCACACAGATGCTCAAGTTGGCAGTTTTCTGCTTGAACTCTCCCAATGACAAATGTGATAAGATTTGCTTTTTTAGATAGCAGCTGCATCTTTCTTCCGTTCCCTTCACTTCCTTTGGGCTCAGCAGTTTTCCTTTTTGCTCCAGATAAATTGCTGTTAATTTAAATGTACTGCAGATCCTTGCCATTTTACGGCTGATTGCTTCTGAGTAATAGGAGGAAAATGTGTGCATGTTTGAATGTAAATAAATTTAAATGGGTTGTGAGCCAGTGATAAAAACGCAGAGCACTTCACTGACCTTCAACTCGCTTCCCTTCCCAGCCTTTCCCTTTGAAAAGGTCAGTGAGTAGGTCCTCAATCAGCAAATAGCAGAGGTTGAGTTTCAGGCCACATCCGGTTTCTTCCTTCTCTGTTTTCAACTTTGACTTTACATCCCACATCTCAGAGAGCACCTGCTTTATACTTGTTCCTATATAGCTCAGCTAGTGCATGCAATGGTGGCAAAGTTTCTCTAAAGTTGTTTTTGATAAAGGAGCTGGTCTCACGGTAACTACCATGCACCATCGGAATGCTACAAATGCTTCAGAATGTCACATTGTCAAAATATCTATATTTCAGGCTCATAAGCTAGACAGCTCGTTTGGCTGCTAAACCCACAAGATGTTCAGCCATTTGTTGTGGTCTAAAAACTTTCCCCCTCACTAGGAGAAAATAATCCTCTATTGTTTTATATCATTTTGTGGTCCTTCGAGTTTTTTATAATATGAGAGGGCAAAAGTTACGAGATCCTGGTAGGTAAATTGTGGCCTGGATTGAATTTTGCCATCAATCTCCCTTGAAATCAAATTAATTTTTCAATATGTAGTGGAATATCTTTAGTCTGTACACAGTATGGCAAGATCAAGGCTATGAAAGAGTAGGGTGACTTGCCTTCTTTGAGGTGAAGGGTGGTGGAAGTGGTAGTTTGAATGCATATTGCTTACAATTGCAACAGGCTGGCTTTTCCTCAGAAGAAAAATGCCGTATGTGTTTTTATGGGGGCTTCACTTGTTTTTATGGCATGGGCGTGTGGAGCTGAGATCTACTTCTCGGGGAAGGATGGATCACAAAAGGCAAGCACAAGAAGGTTGCAGAGGGACACTTAACATCAATTGAAATAGGGGCCAGGGCAGTTGCATCCTGAGTGGAGGGCAATGGTCCAGTAGAACCGTCATCTGGCAAAGTTAGCTGTGTTTCCAACTGTAATAATTAGTGAGCCTGGAGGGGCTTGTGGCAGGAAAATAGCAAATAGAAACAAAGAAAGAGAAGCCTGGTTAAGTTACTGCTGTAAACATGCTGGGATGAGTAAACTCTTGGAGTTCCTGTGCCATAAACCCATTGGAAATAAGGCTTTATGCCAGCAGTTTAATCGTTGTTATTGAGTCAACAAATCTTTTTATTCTGGGGTCATGCTGTCCCTATCACTGAGTTTCTCCTGTTTTTGTTGACAAAGTTGCCATCCTTATATTAATACTCACATTGTTTCAGTGGGAAGGAATTTGAGCTCCACCCTCTTACAAGATAAGAAGTTTGATTTGTTAATTTGGCCTGCTCATTTTACGTGCTATAGTGCACCGGTAAACTAGCTCAACTTCTGTTTGCCTGGAGGCGAAACTGTTAGAAGGAGACTGGAGACAGATATGAAGGAGAATTAATCAGTGCCACTGAGTGCTTCCTAAATTCTCAGGGCTTTTGTGGGTGACTAAATCCATAAATGATGTTTGGCATCTGTACCGAGTTCTTTTGGAAGGGCAGGAGGGAGAAATGCCGTGGAAATTAAGCTCCGTAGACTCTTTTAGCATTGTTGTAAATGATGACACAGATTGGCGGTGGTAGTTACAGTTCTGGAGGCAGATGACACCAGCACTTGGCAGACCAGACGCCAGGTGGAGGAAGACGGAGAGTCTGCATGGTTGGGCTTGGAGGTGCCATCCAAAGTTGAACTTGAAAATGTCTTGGAGATTTCTATTATGATAGGGTCTATTTTGCCACTTATGGATCTCATAAAGATTCATGCAAATTAATCACAGAATTATGTATACTAGAGCCTTCGCTGATCCACTGGGTTTCCGTGGGCAAGTTCGGTGAAAGCTCACTGTCTTCTTCTTGCACTTTGCCCTAGTTGACTGGCTATGGAATTGGAGTTTCTGAGTTGGAATCTGAGCTTCATCACACACTAGCTGTCGGACCTTGGGCAAGCTGCCTCCCGCTCTGGCCTTTGTTTCCTCACAGTGAAGAGGTCACCATAGTAGAACTTATCTCATAGGGTTATTGTGAAAATAAAAGAGAATAGTTTGGGCACAGTGCTAAGAAGAGAACTGGCACAAAGTAGATTCATTGTCATTTATTGAGCAAATTATTTACTTATCTTTCTTTTTCTGTGGAGCAATGAAGTATTTGAGGTCAAGGAACTGTATTTTCTTTTTTTTGTAACATTTATCACAGTGTCTGCTGTTTGGTTGGTGCTTAATAAATTAAGTAGGATTACTTAATGTTAGATATTACATATCATATTATTTATATATTATTATATATAATATATACATATACTATATGTCTTATAGATATAATATATACATATACAATATACTGCATGTTATATGCTATATATTATATGTTATATAATAAATATTACATCTCCATATGTGTCAGATATTTGCTATAATACTTAAAGTTAAGCAACTAATTAATTATTTTAGAAAAGAATAGCCGGGCATGGTGGCTCATGCCTGTAATCCCAGCACTTTGGGAGGCCGAGGCAGGTGGATTGCTTGAGGTCAGGAGTTTGAGACCAGCCTGGGCAACATGGTGAAACCCTGCCTCTACTACAAATACAAAAATTAGCCGTGCGTGGTGGCTCATGCCTGTAATCCCAGCTACTTGGGAGGCTGAGGCAAGAGAATCGCTTGAACCTGGTAGGCAGAGGTTGCAGTGAGCCGAGATCTCGCCACTGCACTCCTGCCTGGGCAACAGAGCAATACTCTGAAAAAAAAAAAAAAAGAAAAGAATCTAACTATTTGTATTGTCTAGTATTTCACCAGTTAAAGTTAGCCAGTTCTCTGGGCCAGTTGCTGAGTAACTAATCAGTTCTTTTAGAAACAATTTGCTAAAATTCGTTGGGGAAAGAAAATCCGGATTTGGGTAGTTAGGTATTGTTGAAACTAATTGCCCCCACCCATAAAGACAAATATTAGGTTGGTGCAAAAGTAATCATGGTTTTTGCCATTGAAAGTAATGGCTTTACTTTTGCATGAACCTTTATATAAAAATTCTTCAAGGGTCATTTGTATTGTACACAGATGTTTCCTCCTTAAAGTAAGCTGCTAACAGCTGATACAGTTGTGGGTGGAGCTGTATGCAGAAATCTTTTGCATTTCTTTTCCTTGTTTCATGTACCATGTAAAATCAATTTTAAGTTTAAAACTAAGTTGCTCAATAATGAGATGCACATTTTTCCCCAACTTCTGTTCTGTTATTATATATTGTTCTATGTTTTAAAGCATATTCCGTGTTGTGTCTCATTTTTGATGTTTATTTATTATGTTCATTTGAAAGTTATTGTACTTGTATGTTAATTTTCATTGATTTTTCTTTTGAGCATGACTTATGTTTTATTTTGTGTTTCTTTTAGGTTTTGTTTTGTTTCATAAGATCCCACTGGATGGGTAGCTGAAATAAAGGAAAAGACAGAGAAAGGGGCTGTGGTGCTTGTTGGTTGATGCTGCCCTGTAAGCTGGACTCTTGGGACTGCTGTTGGCTTATCCCGGGAAGTGCTGCTTATCTGGGGTTTTCTGGTAGATGTGGGAGGTGTTTGGAGGATGTACTATGTGAAGCCTGCATATATTGTGAGCTGTGATTGGGGAACACCAATGCAGAGGCAACTCTCAGGCAGCTAAGCAGCACCTCAAGAAAACATGTTAAATTAATGCTTCTCTTCTTAACAGTAGTTCAAATACAAAACTGAAATGAAATCCCATTGGATTGTACTTCTCTTCTGAAAAGTGTGTTTGTTGACCCTACTTGACATTTATTGACTTAATTGCTTCTGTTTATTAAAATTGACCTGCAAAATTAAAAAAAAAATTAAAGTTGGGAACAGGTATAAGTGCACACTAAATAGTCTAATCTACATGTAACACATATTTTAGTACGATTTTCTATAATCAGCACTGAATTCAGAGGGTTTGACTTTTTCGTGTATAACACAGTGACTTAAAGAGTTAAGGGTGTATATAACCTCACTCTGGGGACGTGGGAGTGTTATTAAAAGGTTATTTCCTTCACTGTCAGTAAAAGTCCAAATGTTTAGCTTAAGTCTGAGAGTCAAACAGTGTTAAGGATTGCCTTAAAGTTCCTTAGCCAGCAAAACAAAACAAAACAAACATTTAAAACATTTAAAAGGAAGAAGAAGAAGAAAAAAGAAAGCAAGAACAAGCAGCAACAGCTGTTTTGTTGGGGCTATAGACTTAGGTTCGGCATAGTCAATTTCAGAATAACTAAGAGTGGAATATATGCATATGGTAAAATTATAACCTTGCCTTTTTTTATTTGCCCTCGGCGATCCACCTGCTTTTTAGAAGTCTGCCGAGTGAGAAGGCCACAGTATCTCATGCTGTTTGCATTACAGAACTGCAGCTTTTCTACTCTGAAAAGGCCCGCGAGCAGAATGGCTGGCCTGCTGTGAGCAGGAGAGGAGATTCTAAGAAGGATAGTCCCCCTACAACATACTGTCATACTGTTGGGTTTTCATGGGTAGGAAAGCTTGTCCTGACCCCAGCAGCAAAGAGGTGGCAGGTCGCTAATGAATATGTGCTTTATAATGTCCTTCTTCATTGCTGAGAGGGCAGCCTTAGAGCTACGGATTTCTGCATCCCCTCTGAGTCTGACCCATGGACACCTGCTTCATTCACTTTAGCATCACAGCGACCTTCGTATGCTGTGTTCAGTCTGTGCCAGGCAGTATCCTTGTCCTGAAGAGAGGTTTGGCTATCCCCACCCCACCCCACCCTGCTCCTTTTTTGTCAGGAGGACTTCAGAGCCAGGCCTGCAGCATTTTGTTTGAAAACACAATCAGCTCTGACTGTTAGACATGCACACAGACACCATAGCTGGATTGGAAACATTTTTTTTTTTTTTTGGAAATAGTTGCACAAAGGCTGCAATGTAACTTTAAGGTTCTATAGATTTTTAACTAGTCCAACACAGTCAGAAACATTGTTTTGAATCCTGTGTGAACCAAGGCATTAATCTTAATAAACCAGGATCCATTTAGGCACCACTTGATATAAAAAGGATATCCATAATGGTTTTATACTGTATCCTTTACATTAGCCACTAAATATGCTATTGCTTGATACAGACCTGTCACAGAATCCTATGGATTACAGCATTTCACTTGGCTACTTCATACCCATGCCTTAAAGAGGGGCGGTTTCTCAAAAGCAGAAACATGCCGCCGGTTCTCCAGTTTTCCTCCGAACTCCATTTGAGTGTAAGGGCAGCTGGCCTTCCATGTGGGGAGGTCCGAATATTTTCTAAATTCCCATTTTCTTGTTCGCGGCTAAATGACAGTTTCTGTCATTGCTTAGATTTCGATCTTTCCCGAAGGTGTCGATTTACAGAGAGGCCAGCTAATAGCAGAAATCCTGACCCTGAAAGAAAAAATGAAATTCAAGCTGTGAGCCAGGCAGGAGCGCGGTACGGCAAAGGTTCTTGACAATCAGCCATTTGGTACAAAAACATTTTTTAAGCCTTTATGTTATACCATGGAGCCATAGAAAGGCTATGGATTGTTTAAGAACTATTTTAAAGTGTCCCAGACCCAAAACGGAAAAAAAAAAAAAAAAAAAGAAGAGGAAGAATATTTGTACCCAACAGCTAGAAGGATTACAAGGTAGATTTTTGTTTTAAAATGTAGAGAAGTGGACAGATAAAGCAATTTAATATATCAAAGATCAGTTGACATCTCCTAGGGAACGATGAAAACAGCAGGCTATTAGAAAATTGTTTCATACGATTCTCGTGTTCTTTTCGGTTTTTTAATCCCTAAAGATCACGATCAGTAACATAGCTTCTCTTTTCTGTACTCTAGACCACCCCTTTTCATCATTTTGCTTTCTGTCTCCCCTATAAGAAATGTGCTTTTTAGAGCTTCCTAATGGCATGTGTTGCATTTTTGCAGCATTAGAAAAGGAGAGGTAGCATTTTTGCTGAAATCGGGCCTGTCACTCCCCAACTAAAGGTTCTGGCACTGCAGTGCCAGGCAGGTCTCCGAAATGAACAGAATGACCTGTATGAGCCGATGCCTGCCCTTTCAGAGGGGCTGCTGTCCCCAGTCGCAGCCAATTGTGCCCCACAGGAATGGGACCCCAGGTTTCCAAATCTTGTGATTCTTTAGGAGAAACATGAAACCTGGATTTTGTGTGAAGCGTCCCTATTGTTAAAAAGTTGGCTCAGTTATTTTTAAAATATTTTGTAAGCCAAGAAGAGTCTGTGGGCTGCCAGTTTGTTACTTTTGTCTTAAAACATGATCATTGTTCTCTCACTGTATCCTTGTGTCTTTCTTTTGCAAATTCACTTTTCTTTCTTCCTGACCTTGCCATTGAGGGCTTTGTTACCAAAAGCTAAGAAATTGAGTTTAACAACCCAATTATCTGCAACACATCAATTACCTTTGCTCCTCTCCTGTGATTCCCACCATGCTGTGACCCTCAGCTGTCTCCCCTTGCTGGGAATTCTGCACCAATGTCTCCCCTCAACCCATTCCCTGGTTGGTCCTACTCCCGTGTAGCCAGAGACATCCTAGCAAATCCTTCCACCTGTTATATCTGACACTAATTTCTTTTCGGCAGCGCTCATGTCTCTTGGTCCAGTCAAGTGCTGCCAGGTTTAGATAGGAAAGTACATGTCCCATTTTCATGGGTGCCTTTAATGTGGTCCAAGTCCTATATCTTACTATATTTACTCATGGCTCAGTGGGAGCCTCCAGAGACCCTCTCAGGCTGCTGAGCTAGACTAAGGAACGCGTCCAGTATCCTCACACGAGACATTGACTCTGTGACGACAAAAGTACCAACAGTCTGAGGCTAAGAGAGGTTCGTCTCACAACAGGAAAAGCAAATGTCAACACACATGAGAGAGAATTGATTCAGGGGGTTTCTCTCCCAGTCTCCCAGCAGGGACTGATTTCAGTTCCCACCCATTAGGTTTTCTTTCCAGAAATATGTAGCAAGGACAAGAACTAAACAATCCCAGCACCACCTAGCAACACAGAACACAGGAGTTTGCTTTTGGCTTCTCACTTTCCAAGTAATCCTGAATTAGGCCCAGAATAGCTGAGGCTTGGAGCATCTCCTCAGACAGAGCCGAGGTGACACCTCTTCAGCGGTGTGTGGACTAAATAACTCAAGGAGCTCAAGACAGAACACCAGTTTCATGCCAGGTATGAGAGAGAGCATGATGGAGGGAAGCCCGCTTTCTCTCTCCTCTTCTTTTCTCTTTATTCCTTTAGGGCACCTGACTTCTCTTTCTCTCTTTCTTTCTCTCTCTCTCTCGTATTCTAAATTGACCCCATGACCAACTGAGAATGTATTTTTGTTTCATTGGTTGTTTCGCAGAATTAAAACACACACAACTTTTTATTCCTCCATTGCAAAATGGAATCAGGATACTACAGAGGACCTGTGCTTTCTTCCTTTGCATGATTTCCACCTCCACCTGTTTTGGTGCTAGCTGCCTAGAACTTCCCTCTTGGTTTGAGTTTGATTCCTTCACACTACACTAGAAGTTCATTTCATCTTATTTTGTCCAGACTCCAGATACGGAGGGACAACTGGAGTGAGGACAAGCAATTCCATACAATATAGGGTCTCTCAGGGTTGGTGCATCCAGCCATGTGGGCAGGGCCAGTCACATCTAGTCTATGGTCCCAGAGCCTCTGGAGTTGTGCAGCTTAGCTGACTCATCTCCAGGGAAATTAGTACAGAAGTAACCACTCTATTAAGTGTGCTCTGCTATGTTCACATGCCTGTAGTACCTGCAAACCATGCCAGGTTCATCTAAAGACATAGGAGAGATTAAGGACTCTCTTGGACAGACCATGAATTGAATTTGCTGCCAGGTACTGCCACACTGAATTTGGTTGACAGAACTCCCAGCCCAGGAAAGTTCCATGAAAACGGCTGTCGTAGAAGGAAATTTCCCACTAAAGTCAGTCCATTTTCAAGTTTTGGGCTTCAGAGGCAAAAGGACGTCCCAGCCACCTGATTTTGATGGTGAGGTAACTCTAAGTTTAATTCAGACTGGTGTTGCAGTGTAGCTCTGGCATGGTCATGAACGAGCACCCAGAATGTGTTGAACCAACCCCCACCCCTAACTACTGACTATGACTGCAGTAGGTTTTTATGGGGAAAAAAAATGTGTGAAAAGCAAAAAGAAAGGAATAGAGATTTTTAAAATCACCTTTATTGTAAGACAATCCATTTGTGAATTGAGTATAAACATATGCAAAGTAACAAGAGATTCCTAAGAAAGACAAATCCTTGAGTTTCACTCACTTCATGTTCAACATTTGCTGTAATCCAGAGGCAGCCTGTGAATCATTCTCATGCCCTGTGTGTTTTTTTTTTTTCCCTATAATGTTCCAGGTTTAAAAGCCATTTTTTTTCCACGTTTTCTGTAAATAATGGATAATCATTTTTAAAAATTTTATTTTTAGTGCTGTTTTAGCAATGTGGATAGATCATAAATGTACTTGCTGAATTCAATCATTTTTAACAAGCCAATAAAGTTTGATAATTCACTCCATGTGTCTTGCATTCTCTATAGATCTTGTGTACTTCCTCACACCTCCTCAAGTATGTGCTGTCACCCGAGTACCCTTGGTTGTGTTCAGAACTGAAGACGTTAGAAGAAATAGTGTGAGAAATGTCACTGAGAGTTTCAGGGGAGTCCCAAACCCATTTCAGATTCTGTGATAAATTATCCCCCCAAAAAGGACTTTTAAAATTTCTGTCAGTATGAATTGTCCATTTATTGTTTACTGATTCTTGCATCAGAAATATTTTCATTGGCTAAAAGGCAATTCTTTAAAAAAAAAAAAAAAAAGCTTATGGGAATTTTTTTTAAAACCCTAAATTCCATGGCAAAGCCCTTTGGTATTTAAAAAACTTGAAATGACCCAGGTCACAACAAGAGAGTATAGTCAATGCTCTGTTTGTCTATTCCAAATGACTTTGTGGACATATAAAATAATGACTTGGGCTTGAAAGAGAGAGAGAGGGGAACATGTTGGATGTAGAGGGAAGATACCATGAGACCATAACTGTTAGCATGGTGCCCACACTTCATGTCCCTTTTGTCTCTATCCTCAGGTCAGCTGCATGGTTCCTGCCCCATTTTTCCCACTGAAAACAGGATGTAAAGTGAGGTTTGTAGGACCTCAGGCTCTGATTCATTTGAGCCTGCCATCCCCTTCTGTTAACACTCACGGGATTTTGCTCTAAATCGGACTTAGGGATTGGAAAAACTAATCTAGTGTGACCTCATGCTTTGTCAAGTATACTGCCCCTCTTTTAAAAGCCCAGTGTTGGGCTGGGTGTGGCGGCTCACATCTATAATCCCAGCACTTTTGGAGGCCAAGGTGGGCGGATCATGAGGTCAAGATTTCAAGACCAGCCTGGCCAACATGGGGAAACCCTGTCTCTACTAAAAATACAGAAATTAGCTGGGCATGGTGGCAGGTGTTTGTAATCCCACCTACTTGGGAGACTGAGGCAGGAGAATTATTTGAACCCCGGAGGCGCAGGTTGCAATGAGCCAAGATTGCGCCATTGCACTTCAGCCTGGGTGACACCACAAGATTCCATCTCAAAAAAAACAAAAAAACAAAACAACAACAACAAAAAAAAACAAAGCAAAAAAAAAAACCCAGTGTTCAGTGTTAGTGACTTGTGCTTTTTCCAAACTCCCTTCTCCATTTATTGAACTGAGAACAGGTTGCATCTAACATCTGAAGGTCATATGATAATTTGGAGTGGCAGGCGTTTGTCGCAGACTATGCAGGTTTGAATCCCAGCTATGTCCACAAACAATATAATCTTGGGAAAGTTCTTTCACTGCTCCATGCTTCTGTTTCTTCCTTTGCAGAATGAGATGATGGTAATAAGAATAGTACAATATTTACCTCACTAGGCTGTTATAAGGGTTAAATGAGATGGCTCAGGTAAAGCCCTTAGCACATTGCCTGGCAAGTGGGACACTTGGTATTGCTAATAGCTAATACTTCAAAAGAGCTCTGGTTGGCGGGTCGTTGGGTGTATCTCAGTAAATGTTCAAGAATTACAAACCCACTTGCATATCTCGGTCATATGCAGATTGTGTGGTTGCAAATAATGGAAACCAAATGAAAGGAAACTTCACTCACTGGGCCATCCTGGGTGTGGCCCAACCTGTGAAGACCACTTTGAAATTGTTTCAGGAGTTATTAGGATCCTGCTCTTGAATTCTTCTATCAAAGCCAATTCTTACACACTGATTCTGCCTCAAGTTTGATTTTGATAAAATAAGAGGTTCTGATTTATTTGGCCAGTATCCTAACAGTTCCATGAGTTCGAATGATGGTCTGTCATTTGCGAATTCTTAGAGAAATAGCTCTGAATGTCTTACAGTGAATACAGCTGGCCTCACTAGTTCTCATTTTATTAATTCGGAATTCTTTTTACCATTTCAACAGGGACTGCATTAACTTTAATTTTTGAATTATCTATTGAAAAATCTTTGGCTAAGAATGTAAGTAACAACTTAGCCAGAAGATTGTTTCAAAGAAAAGATAGTTTCAAGTTCCCTCAAGACTTAGAAACAAGTATTCACAGGCAATGAGTTATGAATAACTAGATTATTCTTTTCCTTCCTGAAGTCGTTTCTGGTAATAGCTCTAGGAGGCCACACATGATTGGCCTAGTTGGAACGACTTCATGTTTGAAGTCACAAATTTCATGTTCTTAAAAATACTTCATAATTTGCACTTTTTTTCTTATCATTAAATCTTTTTAAGTGAGTGGCATTGATGTTTTTCTAGCACTTAATTTAGGAGAATTTTACTGTTGCTACCACCTTTCCTAACACATCCTTTAGTGAGCTCTACCACAGGACCTAAGAGGTAATGATAGGTGACAGGCATTGACTTCAAACTTAAGTGCTTCATGATCCTTCCAACAACTTTATGAGGCCAAAGCTAATATTGCCTATATTTTAAAGATTAGGAAACTGAGGAATGGAACCCATGAGGGACTTGCCTCAGGTTACCTAGCTAACAAGTTAAAACTAGGATTTGAATTCAGGCAGGCTGGCTGTAAAGCTGGTGCTCCCAATGTGAACTGGATTCTTGAACTGGGCTGGGGCTAGAGTGAGGCCAGCCAGGTGTCTAGGGCACAATTTGAAAGATGGTGGCAAATCTAAGGTTCATGTAAGTGCCCAGTGGCCACTCCTACTAGCCCTGGGAGTTGTGTTATTGTTGTAGCAAAGTAGAATTGTGAAGTTAACTGAAGTCACTGGAGAGGCACCCTTTGATCCCAGCAAGTCCTCAGGTATTTGTGCCATGAACAAATCCTTTGCAGATCTTGACTTGCAAGTATGTGGCACAGTAGTGAAATTGGCACATGCATTTTAAATTTTACCTTGTGAAAAAGAGAAGTTGCATCAAGTCTCTATTCACTGCTAATTAGTTAATGAAAAAAACCAGAGCACGTTTGCTTTGTCTGTTGTAACTGAAGATGGATTTGCTGTTTTTGATTGCCTTCGGGTGAATTTTCTCATCACTCTTGAAGTTTAGTACTTCCCATTCTTTTGGAGTAGTCCCTACTCTCCGATGAGTGAACTTGAGGGAAACCTTGCAAGTGGAAAGGGCCTGGTGGGAAAGGGTGTTGAGGACACATCCTGCCACCTCCATGAACAGAATCCAGACGTCAGAACAAGGTGGTGAAAAATGCCTGCGCTGTTCCTTGTGTTTCAAACACCCAGAGGCAGAGCAGCATTGGAGCAGCTTGGTCACTTCCATGTGCCTGTCCTCAAATGTCCTGTCTGGCAGCCAGTAACTGAGAGAGACTGCCAAGGGCACATGCTAATTTTCCAGTCATTTGGTCAAGCCCCATCTCACACGCTACAAGACCCTGGAGCCTGTGTTTACTGAGTTAAAATCTCTGCCTGACCATAAATTATTGAACAGAAAGTTCCCCCCCTCTCTTTTTTAAAATTTTTAACCTGTCGCCAAGGAGGAAAGGAGAAACCTCTTTTGTGTTTATTAACCACGTTTCCATCTCTTTTTAATAATTCTCGTCATGCTGTAATCAGTCGTGCTGAATTATTATATAAAAACATAGGCCACGGCTGTTTGCTTTAAGGATTTTAATTCAGCCTCAAGTAAATTCACGCAATTTCACCTCAAGCCCCTTTAGTAGGGGTAGGAAGTACAGAGTCGCCAGCACTGTTTTACCTTCTGTGAGGAGTTCTAGGTTTGTCACCTGAACTGGGACACAGCCTCTGAGGGAGCTTCCAGGTTTTTCAAAGACTGTTCTCAAGGCAGATTTTCCTCTTTGCATTTACTCGAGGCTGCTGGGTCTTGGGGAGGTTGATTGATTACCTCTCCATCACCCTTGACTCAACTCTGTTGGATTGAATGCCACGTCTAATTACATGCAGGTCTCCTGCTGGCTTCCCAGGGCGTCTGACTCTGTGGGGTGCACTGGCAGGTCTCAGGTAGAGGAGACGTTCAGGGTATGTCTGCTGTGTTCCCCTTGTGGAGGTGCCAGCCTTAAACAGGCTCAGTCCTCCCTATCTGGAGTCCTGCAGAATGGCGCCTTCTCTGTGGTTCCAGCTCTCCCTGGGATCCAGCAAAGCTATTTTCCCCTCCTGAATCTCCATTCCTGGTGTTGGTAAGGGCTTCCCACTGTTGTCAGTCTCTGAGTGCCTATTTCCTGTTTGTTTCTTTACCCCGCCCACACCTCTCTGTGTGGCCCTAAAATATATCTCTTCATTTGAACCATATGGGTTGAGTTATTTTTCCTTGACAAAACCCTGAGACATATGTTATGTTCTTTAATATATGATCTCATTTTATCTTCCATCAAATCTCTTCCTACTCTAGTAAATATTTATTAAGTGTCAATTACAGTTGACCCTTTAACAATGTGGGGATTAAGGGCACCAATTCCCTGCACAGTTGAAAATATGAGTATAATTTTTGACTGCCCCAAAACTTAACTACTAATAGCTTACTTTTTTTCTTGCCTTTTTTTTTTTTTTTTTTTTGAGACAGAGTCTCGCTCTGTTGCCCAGGCTGGAGTGCAGTGGTGTGATCTCTGCTCATTGCAACCTCCGCTTCCTAGGTTCAAACGATTCTCCTGCCTCAACCTCCCTAGTAGCTGGGACTACAGGTGTGCACCACCATGCCCAGCTAATTTTTGTATTTTTAATAGACATGGGGTTTCACCATGTTGGCCAGGCTGATGTTGAACTCCCAACCTCAAGTGATCTGCCTGCCTCGGCCTCCCAAAGTGCTGGGATTACAGGTGCAGGCCACCATGCCTGGCCAATAGCTTGCTTTTGACCAGAAGTCTTACTAATTCCATAAACAGTTGGTTAATACATAGACTAGTATCTACATATATTTTATGCATTCATGACATATTTAACTTTTAATTTTTTCAATACTTCTAGGTTACAAGGTTCAACTGTTAATTTTTTCAAATTGTTTCAAATCTCCTAAAAAATTCCAATATATTGATTGAAAAAAATGTGTGTATAAGTGGACTTAAGCAGTTCCAACCTGTGTTGTTCAAGGATCAAGTGTATATGTCGGCCAGTGAGCTAGGCACTGGGAGGTACCTCCACAAACCAAGCCGACTCCATCTTTGGCCTTATGGGCTATAGCCTGATGATAATGTCTATAATATTGATACCATTGCTGCCCATAATAAGAGAACAATGGCTTAGAAAGTTAAATGACTTTTCCAAGGTCACACACATCAGATTTGTCTTCCTATAAAATCCCTGCTTCTGGCATTGTTTCTCTGAGGCCAATGGTTTTCCTTTGTCTCTTGGGTGTCTCTAGGCTGCAAGTTCTGAGCTAGCCATAAGACCTCTGTTCTTCATTTTGGTGACTGCAATTCTTCTTGACTTGGTGTAAATGCATAAGGTATCCCTGCCCTTGTAACCTGTTTTCTCTTTTTTTCTTTCCCTTTTATCTGTTTTTTAAAAAGCATTTTCTTCTTTTTCTTCCAGTTCTCTTTTTACTCAAGACAAACACCATATTTATGGTCTTTTCTTTAATTTTCACACTTTAAAATTTTCAAATTGTTGGGTGGAATGTACTTAGCTTGTGTGTTTATGTGTGTGTGCAAGAGAAAGAGAAAGGCTCAAGTAAAGAAAGGGTACAAGAATTTACACACATACACACACAAACACACACACACACACCCCCCCTTATGGAATAGGAATACCATGTACTTTCAGCTCTATTTGATTAAATGGGAATCTAATCCCCGTACATACACCATTTACCATTATCACCTCCTCAGTGCTCACTGTGCTATAACACTCCCAGCTCTTCTTAAAAAACTTTTCATGTTGTATTTTTTGCTCTTTGTTTTTACTTCCTTATAAATAGCAAGAAGTTTTGCTGAGAAGAAATGATTACAAATCCCAAAAGGTTGGTGTTCCGTTCTGAGCTCCAAGATGTAAGGATTGAGTGGATTTCAAACTTGGCAAAATTTCTGACTTGGCAAATGCTTCCATCCTTATTTATGACAGCTTGGAAACTTCCATTTTCCAGGGTTTATAAATGATGCTGCTGATTTTGTCTCCTTTTTTTATTTTGCTGTGAATTATAAAATAACCAGCCTGAAGGTTTCCTTATAATGTTAACTCTCTTAGCAGAGAGAAAGAGAGAGAGAGAGAGAGAGAGAGAGACAGAGAGAGACAGAGACAGAGAGACAGAGAGACAAAGGGAAGAGAGAATGTGTGTGAATTGTTGTGTTCTTTCTTTTCTTGGTTATGAGGTGCATTTTACATATTTCATAAGCCAATTTACTTCCCTTTTTCTGCCTTTCAACAAAATGAAAATCTAGAAATGTTGAGGTGTGGGATACAGAGAGTGACAACCTGTGGTTGTCATTGTCACCACGAAGGACTTCTTGGCCAGCAGTCCTGGAGGATGATAAATTTCATGTCCAAATAGCAATTTAACATTTGGAATTCTGGGAGCAAGAGAAGTAATGCATAAAGTCTCAGAGAGTTTGTTTCTAGTGGTGTGAATAGGCTATTTCAGGGGTCTCCATGCCCATATTCTTAGAAAATTGTCCAAGTGGAAGAAAAACAAAGAAGTTGTCACCTTCTTTTCCCTTGACCCCCCTCCTCCCCCTGAAGCCTTCTTCATTTTCTTTTTCCCTTTCTCTTACTTCGATACTCAATTCCTCAAAGCCCACTCATCTTAGGTTTCCTCTGCAAGTGCTTTTACCTTTAGATTCATGGGAATACACAGAAATTGGGAGCCTTGATTTATTGGGTAGAATAGACAGATTTTTCCAAATGTGGGCAGTAGGAATTTTCCAGTGCAGAATGTGTCCTCTCAGAAGCAGACACCAAGATGGGATTAAAGCTGCAAAGATTTTTATCATGAGAAACTCTTGGGTGAGAGAAGCAGGGAAGGGAATCGGAGAGCAAGGGTCTCCAAGAGCATCAGACTGCAATGAGAGCAGGACTGTGGGTGAATAAGAGAGGGACGGAGGCTTAGGTCAAGCACCCTCAACTGTTGTTCACTCTAGGGAGTTATTGGCGAGGCTGCTGGGGAGTCTTTGAGTCAAATCAGCCTTCAGAAGACTTCCTTGTCTCCCAGGAGGGTTCTCCCTTTGTATTCCCACCACTCTCAGTCATTGGCTCTGGAGCTTGGCCTCTGTGCAAATGAGGTGATAAATTCCCGAGCTCAGCGTTTGATACCCTTGGTCAACTATGTCCCCTGTCCTTGAAGGTCTGTGAGGTGCATTCTCAACAGTAGACACTGTCTTATCTGAGCTCCACTTAACAGATGTGCTCATTAATTGCTGCTTGCCACTTCTCTGTGAAACACAATGACCAACCTGCACAGCACCCTGGACACTCCTGGCTGAATATCTGGGTTGAGTGCTTACGGAACCTCCCCTTCCTTAAATGACCTACTGTCAGTTTCGTTGGTTAAAAGGGCTTCTACTACAATCATTTCTTTTTTTTTTTTTTTTAAAGTACCCAGGTTGGGCAAGTCAACATTTTGAAATGTTAAAATGTAATTTTTGAGCTGTAGCCATCCTTTTATTTATGGCAACATAAAACAACATCTGAAACTAAGACCTGTTTTTGTTTTTCTCGCCTACATACTAAAACCACGAGTGATTTTATTTCATTTTATGTAGTGTTCCCCGTCAAACAAATTTCCTATCATGACAGCTCTTGTTACTGATTTATATTCTTTCAGAAGAGTGTTTATGGAAGTGTACATCAATGCCTTGCCAGGCATGAGGACAGAGTCAGAGTGGTACAGAGCAATGCATCCTCTTACACAATCACTCACCCCTGGACTTCAGCAGCCCGTGCATTGAATTGTTTTCAAGGAAAATGAGACCTTATTCAGATTCAACCAACTTTATTGAGTACTTTCTATGTGCTAGACTATAGGTTCCTGATTCAAATGACTACAGGTTGGGACAGTCCTGGGCGTGAGTAACCGGGATGGAGGGGAATGCCCCATGCACAGGCTAGGACTGCCCCTAGCCCAGCCCATGTTGGCGTGCAGGAATGAAAACCTAGTGTGCCCAACTCTTCTGATTTTTTTTTAAGACAAGGGGAGATCAGAGTTTTTATGTGAAATTTTCCAGTTTTTAAATGTTGGCAAGACCCTTCACATTTTTTAAGGTCTCTATGAGCCAAACACAACAAGTGTTGATGCCAAATGTTGCCGTTTGTGACTCTCCTGCTGGACATCCTGCTCATAGCTTTCAGAAGTGGTTCCTTTACAACAGCCCTGAGTAGATCCTTATCTTAAGTCAGGCTTCCTGGAAGCCGACGCTGAGATGAGGTTTCACGTGTAAGTAATTTATTAAGGGTGTGCCTGGGACAGGAACGGGGAATCAGGACAGTAGGGGAGGAGCTAAGCAAGAGTATGATTTGAGCCAAAGCCTTGTGGAGGTGGTTTCAGCCATTGAAGTTCAGTCATTTAAGTTGCCACTCAGAGTCATCCCACCCTGAGCTTAGGGAGCTGGGCTTTCATATATGTGCACCTGTCAGTCATTAGCTGAGGTTGCAACAGGCAAAAATGGGCTCCAATAGCTCAAGGGAAGTCCTCCAGAAAAGTGACACAGATGCTGGATGTTGCCACTGCAGGACACACAATGGCAGTAACAGTGGTTCTGAGAGATCCCTCACGCCCCACCACCAGCGATCTGTGGCTCTCCCTAGTTGACAAGCTGAGCCAGAATTCAGAAACTAATCTTTTGACTCTGTGGCCAGTGCTTGTTGGCACCCTTTCCACCTGCTTCTTAACTGAGATCAGCATGTAGAATTCAGATCATCTTAGACCCTGGCCAATTGGTATGTTGGCCCTGGGCTACTAACTCTTCTTTTCCTCTGGTAATGCACGGAGTGAGGGTGGCATGGCTATTCAGAGGAGGTGGGGCAGCCCAAAAGGAGCAAGAAAGAGGCTCTGGAGCCCCCAGCCCTGTAGGCAGTCCTAAATGGGCTCCCCAGGGAGGCTGAGGCGACTCTCAGTTCTACATTTCTCTTGCTAAGTTTGGCAATTTCTTACCTGTGATACAGACAGTGTTTCCGGGTGCTCTGTGTCCCGGTGAGTTCTGGGCCTATGAGACACACTTGTCCTGCTGCTGGAAAAGTGGGGCTTTTGGGGAAATAGGCCAGCAGCTTCTACGTCTTGCATCATAGTGCCACGGTATGAAGGCTGTTTCCTTTAGAGAGCTTAAAGCTATTCATAGATTTAATTTGGAGATACACCCTCTAAAATCCAACTAATTTCTCTTGAAGGAAATCTATGAGATCTGAGGAGAAAAGGCAGAAGCTACAGCACCATCTGCTAACCAAACACCTCTGGATTTTATGGGTTCCAGAGGCAAAAAGATCAGTTTTATTTTATTTTACTTTTTTAACTGAGTTCATTACGTGTGCCCAGACACACCTGCCCTGTCCCTTCTGCTGTGGTGGACAGTTTGCTCATCTTTCCAACTCCTGGATTACCCATGACAGCTTTTCTCTCCCTAGGCTATTGAATGTGGTTCCAAAATCAAGCCAAGTCTTCCTCACCCAAACCTTTCAAACCTATCCATTTTGTGTACCCCCACCCCCTCCACCATCCTCCAGGCCATCTGTAGTTGAGAGGAGCAAGCTGGTCTTCTCTCTGCCTTCTCACCATGCTTCCACTCCCTGAGTCCCACATTATCTTCCCAAGATGTACGCTTGAGCCTTAGGCAACTTGCACAGCTGAGTAGATTAAGTCCAAACTTCTCATGCTTTCACTCCCTGAGTCCCACATTATCTTCCCAAGATGTACGCTTGAGCCTTAGGCAACTTGCACAGCTGAGTAGATTAAGTCCAAGCTTCTCAAAAGAGCATTCCAAGTTCAGGACACTGTCGCTCCAGCCATGTTTCCCCACCCACCACCTCTGGTCCACTTCCTCAAGCTGCCCACTGCACTTGGTTTGACCCTCTTCCTGCCACCACCCTCAACTTATTGATTGGGCGACCTTGAACTTGGTACTTAACTCTCCAAGTCTCAGATTCGTCCTCATTAAAACAAGGGTGGAGTGACTAGGAGACTTAAGTGGAAAAAATGTCTGGCAAGTCATTCAGACAGCATGGCATTCAGTAACGGTAGCAATGACCATAAAAATGATTATCATGATTGTTACCTATCTTCCCATGCACCTAGTAGCTGCCTCAGAATTCTGCACACAGAATGGCACCTTCTTTCCTATACTCCCATATTAATAATCGTGCCATAGTGTTCATCTGGTGAGAGAAGCTTGGGTCTGCTGTTGCTGCATTCAACTGGATTGCTCCAAAGCATGAGACCACATGCCACTCCTGTCAAAGGTGCTACTGTGCTTTCAAAGAAACAAATGAAAAAGATGTGATTCTCAGCTGAGTTCGCTTTTGTTGAGTTGTGCGAATGGTTCTGAGTAAAGCTGTGTGGTACCTCATAGTGAAAGGCTCAATCAGAAATAGGGAGCTTCTGAGGCAGAGAAGATCAGTAAAGCTTTAGGATTCTGAATGAAACTAAATTCCACCCCCCATCCATGGACAGCAGAAGCAAATATCTCTAGGGAACTTCCTCAAGATGTGAACCAGGGGCTGCCATAACGAGTTACCGCAAACGTGATGGTTTACAACAGCAGAAATTTATCCTCATTGTTGTGGAGTCCGGAAGTTTGAAAGTGAGGGGTTGACAGGGTAGGTTCCTTTTGGAGGACCTGAGGGCCTCTCTTAGTTTCTGGGGGCAATTCTCAGCATCCTTTGGCTTATAGCTGTATCACTCCAGCCACTGTATCTGCCTTCAGCTCACCTTCTCCCTGCGTCTCCATGTCCTGTCTTCCTCTTACAGAAATTGTCACTCGATTTAGAGCCTACCCTAAATCCATGATAATCTCATCTCAGTGATTTTTAATAACATTCACGAAGACCCTTATTTCCAGGTAAGATTGCTGTCACAGGTTTCAGAGGTTAGGATTGGACATATCCTTTTTACAGGCCACCATGTAACCCACTACCTGGAGAACAGAGTTGAACTGAGAGGTTGATAGCACAATGGAAGGTACATGATATAGATGCCAAGAAGATCTGAGTTCTAATCCCTGTTTGGCCCATGATGTGGACATATCCCCTAACCTCACTAAGTCTCAGTTTTTCCTTTTCTGTAAAAGAGGGATACTAATTTCCACCACATAGCCTGTGAGAATAAGTTAACAATGCAGGTATCTAGTACTTAGTAGATTCACAATATAATTATTGTCTACAGCTATTACCACCACTCATTCATTCAGTTAATAAAAATTTAAATCTCTGGACATCAAGGTGAAAGAGACATATCATATGACTTTTAGTCATAAAAACACTTAGAAGGAGTTTTGTGTTTGTTGAATGAATAAGCAAGTGTTCAGATCTGAAGCCTATCAGAAGTACTTGCTTTGTTCCAAGCAACAGAAGGGAGTTTGGCAGGTCTTCTTATGCACTGTCCTGCCTGCAGGGTGAATGATGATGATGGTGATGCCAGACTTTAAAGGAAGCTCCTATTTTAGATTGGTCTTTATAATCCTTAAAGAATACCATTGCATTATCATTCACTTCAGTAGTCCACATAGGTGGTCATCAGACTGAATTCTGTGGGGAACTAATATCAAGAGGCAACGTGAGGTGTCCCAACTAAAGAAAAAACTTAAAGCACAGAGCAAGGTGGGGCCAGGCAAGTAACAGTTAAAGGGAGGAGAGAGGGGCAACCCCTTGGAGAGTGTGTGTCTTATTTAAACAGGGCAGCTGATAATCACTGGCTCATTCAACCATGCATTTAACCCTTCTGCATGCCTTGGACTGTGCCGAGTGCTGGGGCCACTTGGGTGAGCAAGGCAAGTGCTGTCTTCATGGAGCTTATGTTCTCTGAGCGCAACTCCAGCTCTGGGTGCCACGTGGGAATCCAGGGCTTGTTGCTGCCCAATCATCTGCTCTGTAAAGAGAAGAAGCCAGAGGTTATGTGAAATCTCCTGATTTTTAAATGTTGGCAGACAGTGTACGTTTTTAAAGAACACTGTGCAGGCCAGACAAAACTTGCCTTTTGACTCAATTGGGCCTGTAGGCTGCCAATCTGTAACCCTTGGGGTGGAATCTCATGACCTTTGCCTTAAGAAACATTTTTCAAATGTCTGATTTTACGCTAATTCTCTTTTTTCCTGACTTCATTGCAAGCTGCTAATGCTTACTGCTTGTGTCTATGCCCTCCTGGATTTAACGATTCCTCTGTGTTTTCAGCTGAGCTAACCTCAGTCTACCAGCTTCTCCCTTGCAAACCTAAGCCCCATATCTTTGATTACAGTTTTGTGTTCTCAAGCTTCTAGAAAGGCTCTGAGCATTGCCCTTTTTCCCTCAACATTTCTTCTCTTGAGAGTCGGAATCTAGTCCAAACCCTTAACTAAACAGCTCATAGATTAGAGCTGCTTTTAAGCCTTCCTTTCGGACTTTGCCATTCCAATTTTCACAGCCATTGAGTTGCGTTGACTCCCAACCTTAGGTGTGATATTAATTTCTCTCAGAGGGACATGGATTTAATAGACTTTTTAATTAACATTTTGCAGAATTGGAGCTGTCATTCTTTATGGCAGACTGATACAAATGTCTATAATTACATTTTTGGCATTACATCTGGGGAAAAGTCTAGAAATGTTTGTTTTAACCCCTTCCTAAAACATGCTGATTTATGGGCAGGCCTCTGTATGCACACCTCTAACAGGCCCAGTTGTCATGACAACACAGAACATCATTTGTCAAAGAGCTATAACTTCATTATATGTTGAAGCTGAAAATTTATCTTTTAGAATGTATTTTTATGACAGGGAAATTTTGCATTTCCATAGATATGCTTCTTCTCCCTAATTCTGCTTGTCTTTAGGGAGATTCGGGATTCAGGTGAATATTTTCTAGAGAATAAGACAAACCTCCTACCTTTCGTTCTCTCCCCCATCCCAGATGAATTACTGTATTCATTCCAAAGAGAACTCAGATGGACTCATTAGTACAACACAACAAAGGTAAAATTGTATGCCAAGTGTCTCTAACTAAATATGATTTTTGTTTCTTTTAAAACATTAACATTTTATTGGTTGATTATTTTTGGCAGTAAAGTTCAAAGAAAGGGAAGAAAGAAAATGTCTGTAAATCCTTCCTACAAGCTGGAGAAAGTGAAATATTTAGTTATTATATTTCCTTGTGTGATGTGTGATTCACAGATTGAAACGTCAAAGCCGATTAAAGGGGCAGGCAAATATATAAATTAGTGCAGTAGGCTCCTGGGGGTTGTATCAAAAGGAATGCTGCATGCCTTCTCTGAGGATAGTAGCTTATTAGTGTTTACTGACAAATGTGGACCATTGTACAGGATTGTTTGTTTTATTAATTTTTTAAAAGAAGCCAGAAATCTATGGTGGTTCCTTTTTTGTTTGTTTATTTGTTTTGAGATGGGGTCTTGTCACCCAGGCTGGAGTGCAGTGGCAAGATCTCAGTTCACGTGCAACATCCGCCTCCCAGGTTCAAGCAATTCTCATGCCTCAGCCTCTCCGGTAGCTGGGATTACAGGTGGGTGCCACCATACCTGGCTAATTTTTGTATTTTCAGTAGAGACGGGGTTTCACTGTGTTGGTCACGCTGGTCTTGAACTCCTGACCTCAAATGATCCGCCTGCCTCAGCCTCCCAAAGTGCTGGGATTACAGGTGCAAGCCACAGCACCTGGCCCAGAGATCAATTTTCACATGAAATTTTCTAATTTTAAAATGTCTTCAGGTCGTATGAATGTGTATTTTTTTATTTGTTTGTTTTTTGGTTTTGGGGTTTTTTTTAAAGCAGGTAATAGTCAAACAAAGCATATCTGAGGACAGGTTCACTCCATGGACTCCTAGATGTGGTTTCTGTCCTAACGAATGCTACACAACAGCTTAGAATGGTTTTGTTTCTCTAAACAAAATGACCAAATCAATCATTGCGCTCTCCAGGCCTTCTCAGGATCTGGCGTGTTGAGTGTTCTGTCTGTTGGTCTCTTAAGGGGCGATGTTCCGCCCGTTTGCATGCTGGGCTGTTGTTGGACTCTGCACCACCCAGGAGAGGAGACAGTGAGAGAATCCCACCTGCTCCTCGCCGATATGCCAAGATGGATGGCGGGGGTACATCAGATGCCTTCTGGGATTGTTCAGGGATTTATGATGCTCACTTTTTGTTTTTGATGGATGGGGTCATTTAATCCTCTCCACTAAACCCCATCCTTTTGTATTGAGAACTCCTGGACTGCTGCTGCCTTTTCACAAGGGATCGCAAAGATTTTCTTCCCTCTTACTGCATTTGAGAGTGTTTTGTTTCTCATTCATCAATGAGGGTAAAACACTAGTAATTCTTGGGAATAAACCATCAAAAACATCTGGGGCAAAGCTTCCCTGTGGGTATTACTGCGCCAGAGTAGGAGCAGTTTAGGGAACACCCCCTTCTCTCCAAATCCTCCTGTGGTGGACATCTATCACCTATCACCTCGCTGGCTGAAAGTTAGATTTAAGACATGTTGGCATTCATATAGAATTATGCTAAGTATGGAAGCCTCACAGTGGCTCTGGCAACAACAGCAGGTCAAGACATGCTTCATGCTTCTTCTCACCTTTCCCAGGCCGCCTCATGATGCCTTTCACACACCCTA
Organism: Macaca fascicularis; assembly: GCF_037993035.2. Lineage (NCBI taxonomy): Eukaryota > Metazoa > Chordata > Mammalia > Primates > Cercopithecidae > Macaca > Macaca fascicularis. Next base: position 115,455,286 of record NC_088389.1, read on the forward strand.
GGCACAAGTCTGTCCTTGTTTACCCTCACATTCTTGTATACCCTCACGTTCTTGTATACAGTTTCCTGTACACAGAATGTTGTGCAGCATCGCATCTCATTTTAACCCACACAGGGCTTTATTGATCCTTTATGGGCATTTAAACATTAGCACCACTGGTTAGAAGTGTGATAGAAACAGTCTCCCAATAAGTAGCTTTTAGAAACTGGCACAGGTTTGGGTTCCTTATTATTTTCCTGTTTCCTTATTATGCTTTAGAGCAGCCTAAGGGTGTGTGTGTATGTGTGTGAGCATGCGTGCATGTGTGTGTGTGTGTGTGTGTGTGTGTGTGATTTTGGCTTAATTTTTCTTTTTATGAACTGTTCTTAGCCTATAAGAGAGAAAGGAGATGTTATAAATAAGATACATTATTGAACAAAATATGCTGACACCCTATGCCAGGTAGAGGCAGTTGAATCTCCAAAGCTTTTCTCAGTTTTTTTAAAAGTGTTTTGAAATGACCATAGAGTGGTAATGAACTACTTTGGATCCCATATTCTGTGTTTACTTCTTCCCTCAAGTGATTTTAAAAAAATCCTACTGGCATTGTATTTGTTAAACAATATATAAATTACAAAGAAGTAAAGATTTCCTATAATCCTGCCACCCAGAAATATTTCATTTATTTTTCCTAATGCTTTTCTGTGCCTATAATTGTTCTGTGGTTGAATCATTTTGTATATAAATATTTTTATTTCCTATTACATGTATTGAACCATATATTTACAAGGATTTCTTCATGGAGTTAACATTTATCATAAACTTTTCCATGGCTCCATAATGTTCTATCCTCTGAATAAACCATAATGTGTTTGGTATTTTCCTAGTGTTGGATGTTTAAGTAATTTCCAATTTCATTGTTAAAAGTAACACTGTAATGGGCATCTTTGTGCATACATCTCTGTCCATATCTCTGGATTTTTTCCTAGGATTGGTTTCCAGATATAACATTTCTAAATCATCAGGTTTCGATATTAAGACCCTTCTAATATATTGCCAATTTGCTTTCCAGAAATACTGGCACAGTCACACCAGAAGAGTATACAAATGCCCATTTGTTAGCAACCTTGTTAACATTGTGTTGCTAGTTTCTCCCCTAATCTTTGCTTTAGTGTTTATATGCTGTTTTATATACAAGACTAACCAAAGGGAGGGGGTCAGGGAAAGGGAGAGAGAGAGGGGATCACTGCCTAATAAGAAAAAATGTCTGGTTTTCTATGACCATGGTACATAGGCGGTCAGTTACCGAGGAGAGGCACTTAGCATACACCAGGCAGTACTTTAAGTGTTTTCCATGTGCCAACTCCTATAATCCTCACAACATTCCTGTGAGGCAGATACCACCATTATCCTCATCCAGAGAAAGAAAGTGAGGCCCAAGGAGGCTGAATGACTTACTCGAGGTCATGGAGCTAACAAATGTCACAGCAAGAATTCAAACAGGGCCTTTGGGATGCAGAGTCTGCGTTCTTGTAAGAGAAAAGAGGAGACTTCAGGGCCTAGGCCACATGATGGATAATCAGCAGAAGGGCTGGTGAGCACAGGTGATCACGGGATGTAAGTACACTTAGGAGATTCTCACAGTTCTCTTTTCTTAGTGCCTGGAAGAGTAGGTTCTGATTCAAAGTAAGATAAACCTCTGAAAAAAGGCAAGATATTTTAGCTCAGAGAGAAAGATCTTTCACTGCCACTGAAAATAAAATTTGTAAATTATTCCTCATGATCATACGCAGTTAACTCCAAAATAATTCAGAAATTGCATCTGTTTTTATGCCTAGAAAACATAGTGGTTTTCTAAATATGAAGAGGTGTTAGGGTTTTCCTTCCACCTTGACCTTCAGTCTTCTTGTATTCTCTTGTTACCCGCTTCTCTCCATATAACTGGAAACCCAGTGACTTTCTTAGGTTCTTAATAAGTTACACGCTTGCGATGTTAACAATCACAATTTAATTCAATACACAAGCAATTGGCACCCACACAGTGATGCTAGGCATTTTAAAGAGGTTCAGAGATATGAGACATACCTTCAAAGGTTTACATCCTCACAGGGAATTTTAAGTTCACAAGAAAAACATAACAAGGTAGAGCAAGATAAAGATATTAAAGAACCAAGTGCTACAGTGATCAGAGAAGCTATTTCTTGCTGCAGACATCCAGAGAAGGATTCCTGGGAAGCTGATATTTCTGCTGGTTCTGAAAGGAGCAGTAAGAGGATAAAAGCAGAGACGGAGGTGAGGGGCAGCCTGGTGGAAGTGTCAGGGCGAGGGAGGTGTAGAAGCAGCACAGGCCCAGCTGTAATCACATGATGTAACGTCGTTCTTGGGTGTGATAAACACACATTAATGTCCATGGCTCCAGCCGTGTATTACCCAATCTTTAATCTAGATAGAAAACCCCAAGCCCCTTGAAACAGCTGCAAAAACATAAAGAGGACCTGCCTTCTCCTTCATTTCACTGTCTTCATTTACCTCAGTATGATTTGCTGTAGTCTTTTTCAATAAAAGTCTGTTTTACGGAAGTGCTCCTGAACTGGCCCGATGTGTTTGAATCGCAGGGAGGAGGACAACGCAGGAGGAATTGGCTTGAATCCTTGGTTTTCTTATTTGGGCCACAGATAATATCAGCGGCCACCCCAGCACCCGGCTAGACTGGATGCAGGTACTCCTGCACGCTCTATGGTGCCTTGGGAAGGCAGTGCTGGGCTGACGGGGACTTCTGTATCAGAGGAGCCCACAGCTGAGGCTGCCCTTCTTCAAGTGTGGCCTGTCCCAGAATCATCCAGTTAAAGGTGTATATTCTTGGGCCTCATTGGTGGTGGTGGTGGTGGTGGTGAGTGGATAGGGAGGGCAAGAGCCTGCATGTTCAAAAAACTCCCCACAGGGTTCCGATGCGCACTAAGGTCTGACAGCCATTGTTCTGTGAAGCGCTTCTCAGCTTGGGCTGCACGCTAAAAATCACCTGGAGAGATTTTTAAAATATCCATGCCTGGGATCCACACTAGATGAACTAAGTAAGAATATCTGGGCATGGGGTCTTGGCAGCAGTCTCTTTTTAAAATACCTTAGGTGATTCTAACCTGCAGACAGGTTTGAGAATAACTTGTATTGGATGAGAGTAACCTAATGCTTTTAGTGATTTGCATGAGAAAAAGAAAGGAAAGAAAAAAGGATGGAAAGAAGGAAAAAAGGAAGGAAGGGGAAAGAAAAGAAAGAAAGAGAAAGAAAGAAAGAAAGAGTCACTCACTCCAGTAGATTCTAAAAAGGAAAGAAAAAAAGAAAGAGAAGAAAAGAAAGAGGAGAGATAGAGAAGAAAAGAAAGAGGAGAGATAGAGAAGGAAAGAAAGAGAGAGAAAGAGAGGAAAAAAGAAAGAATCACTCTAGTAGATACTAAGAAAGGAAAGAAAAAAGAAAAAGAAAAGAGGAGAGACAGAGAAGGAAAGAAAGAGAGAGGAAAGAAAGAAGAAAGAAGAAAGAAAGAAAGAAGAAAGAAAGGGAAAGGGAGAAAAAGAAAAGAAGGAAAGAAAAGAAAGAAAGAAGGGACCTCCGGAGGGAGGGAGGGGAGGGAGTGGGGAGGGGTCACTCCTATAGATACTAAGATGGGTGTCCAATCCATTCTTACTCTTGTATTTTGAGACTACATATAAATCTTTGGAGCTTTATAGCAGCTTTATTTGGTAACCCAAATCAAGTAACTCACTGACACTTTATTTCTTACCTGGAGCTCCTTTTTAAAACCCAGGCTATATCCCAGACCTTGTAAGTAAGGATTTCTGGGGGCAGAACCCTTCACGCTGTTAAAGCTCCCTGGGCGATTCCACTGCGCAGCAAGGTGTCTCCATGGCTTAGCTCATGTGAGTTTCATCTTCCACTTGGGAAACTCACTACAATCGCCGTGGCCACTATGTCTCAGGTATTGTACTGTCACCTGCCTAAAATTCTAGCTTAGCTGGGAGAGGCAGGTGTTTTCATACAGAACTTTACAAAATACAAAAGGAGAACCTATCGAAAGCCTATCAATAAGGTTGCCAGATTTAGCAAATAAATACAGGATTCCCAGCTAAATTTGAATTTCAGATAAACAAGAAATGATTTTTAGTATAATTATGTTTCACACATGAAATAAAAAATTATTTCTTGTTTGTTTGATGAAATTTAAATTTAGCTGAGAACTCTCTATTTAATCCTACCTATAAAGGAAGTTAAATCAAATCAAAATAATTTAAAATAACAGTGTCTGATTCTACAGTTAATAACACGTCTCCAGGCTTGCTGTGCCCTGGAGGCTGCCCCCAGGATAATTAGGCCTGAGCCCCAAAGTGTTAGCATCCCTATCTTAAGTCACTGTTAACAAGGAGGAAACACCCTTATATTCCACCACAGGAAGTTGACCACTAATTACGTTTTTTCCCTTGATGATCTAGGTCAACACTTAGCCTGGAGCTTCTAGGAAGCCCTAGAAGGGTTGTCCTACTCACTTTCCGTTTCAAATCGGAGGGGTGTGTCTCATGTTGAGCCAGTGTAACAATTGACTTCATCTTTCCTGGCTCAGGTTATTACCTCTGCCCACGTGTGGAGGGTTCTAGTTCAAGTCCACTGACTGCAGGCAACGGGAAAGACATCCGTAACATTACGCACAAACCTTTACTCATACACAGGGCCACCTTCCTGGGACTGAGATCTGTGCCGTCATACAACTCAGCAGGGCTGCCTACTTGGTTTAACGCTCTGCTGTCAAGATTTTGAAATTCTTAATATTTTTAAAATGAGGGGTCTGCATTTTATTTAGCAATGGACACTGAAAATTATGTAGCTGATCCAGCTCATGCAATGAAACATGGGCAATATAGATTAAAAGCAGTGGCATTTTTGCACAGCTGATAATTTACATTCCTGGTAGTGGGTATGGCCTTAGTCTTCTCTCTTGGGTAGGTGATATTCCTTTGGCGGGGAAAACCGTAACAACTGCCTACCCATGCCTTCTAGCTCTTTCAGGGATGCCTGCCTTCACAAAGACTTCTGCCATTCAAATCCAGGCGTTTTATCTGGGAGCTTGAATTCACCTACATATCATTTCAAATGTGGCTATCTTTTAGAGTGGCATTTAGTAGGTGTCACCGTTCATCAATCAGCAATTATTGAGTATCTGGCCCTGTGTGAGACACCTTTCCTCACTTGCCCCTTCATCATTAGCAATCATCACAGTAGATGTTTCCAGTGCCTATCTGTGCATGACCCTTTGTTTCAAGATGGTGCGTGCTAAGCTGTATTCTGTCGGTGACATGAGTCTCCACTCCAAAAGGCAGTCAGTGTTATCTTTAGAACAGAGAGCTTCTCCACAACAACAACAAAAAAGGATGTATCTATTAGGCGCTAAAGCCACGGGATAAGTTTTCTGGCCACTATTAGATTTAGACAGAGATAACAACACCACCAACAACAAAAACGCACAAAACTCCAAAGATGGCCCATTGGGTTGGCAGAAAACCAAAGCTGCCCCTCCCTGCTTCTTTGTAATGGTCAGGTTGTAAAATCAGGCAGTTGGCTCTCAAAATCATTGCTGAAGATAGCTGCATGGTAACAGCAGCGTGAGGCTGACCCAGGGAAGCCAGCTGATGGAAAACTATTCCGAAATCCTGTGTGTGAAAGTAACCTGAAAAATAAAATGTGTGAGAGGAACGTAAGGCATTGCTTTTCTTATTTATGGCTCATAGAGCTTGCTTGAGGCATTTCGGCATCTTCCCTGCAATGCCAGCAAATCCTAATCTAATATAAAACTCAAAACAATTGACAAGACAGAACAGCTCCAGAAACATAAGGAGGCCCTCGTGGTTGAAGTGTAAGACAGGATTTACTGGCATGGCTCATGCCTTGTGCCAAGGCAGAACGCTAGATCCCATCACATTGTGGGGCCGTCTTAGAACAGAAATCTCAGGGAAACAGAGCTTCTCACCGTTCGAGCAAACGCCATGGTTCTGTTCTTTGCCAAAATGTTTTTGAGTTAGCCTTATGGCGGAAGTAAAATTGTTAAAATATGCTGACATATTGTGAGCATTTTATTAATCAGAGTTACTATTCAGGTATTTCAGGCCAAGCATGTTGATATGGGGCAAAAAATCCCCGCTAGGTTTAGAGAAATGCAAGAAGAAGGCAGCTCTTCCTGTGATCTGCCCTGTTCTTTCGCCCCAGTTTGTTAGGAAATGATGGCTATGTTGGTGCTTTTATGTAAGAGAAGTAGCCCTGCAGGGAACTGAAACATCTTGGATGAGGGAGGATGCTCTTGAGTTGAATTAAATGGAGTGGAATGATTGGCAAGAACCCACCAGGTACTTGGAGCATGTGAGCTGCAGTAGGGACAGTGGGATGAACAAGCAAGCACAGTCAGTGCCCTCGGGGGACTTGCATTCTCATTGAGAGAACAAATTATTATCCTATTAGATTACACTCTAATGTAATGTTATTCTTTTCTAGCATAATCTAATATTATCATCTAGTATGCAGGACCACAGTTTCTTATCCAAAACCCACGGAACAAGATGCCTTGGATTTGGGGGATTTGGAAATTTTGGAAATGCACACTATGGTTCGTCAGTGATTATCACTGCCACCTCCAGTGGGGCCTTGGGGAGCTCTTCGCAGTCATTGGTATTTCTGCGGTGGCGCTGAAGCTGGCCACACTAACTGGGATCAGTAAAGTCTACAAATAACCTTACAGCAGTTCAAGTCAGGTTTCCCTGCCAAGTGAGTGTAACTTTGGGTTTTCAGAACGTTTTGGATTTCGAAAGTGCAGATAATAGATTGAGAGCTTGTAGTAGAGTGTAATATAATATAATATAATATAATATAATACAATATAATATAATATAATATAATACTGGAATATACTATAACAGAAATTCCATGAGGGCATTATTTCCCAAATACCCAGAACAATTCCTAGCACAGAGTAGGCATTCAGTAAATATTTATTAACTAAATAATAAAAGTAATAAGAAGAAATGTTACTTGTTATTTTACTGAGTGTCTAACACCATGTCAGACATAGAGAAGCTTCATACTAATCCTTTTAGGTAGATGTTGTTATTCCTATTGTTATTCTTATTTTAGAAATGAGGAAACTGTTTCTGAGAGAAGTTCAGTGACCAAGGCTGCCAGGGTGGCAGGTGATAAAGCTGTGATTGAAACCAGGGGGTTTGGCTATGGGGATCAAGAGCCCACTTGGTCATGTCAGGCTGCCTGGGATCTAAGTCCTAATTCTGCCACTCACTGGCCAGGTACACTTACACTAATGGTCTGACTTGCTGTGCCTCAATATCCTCATGTGTAAAATGAGAATAATAAGTTCTGCCTTATAGAATTATTTACAGGTATATCTAAAGTGCTTACAAACTGTGTTTGGAACTTAAATAGACCCTCAATGAATGTTAGTTTAAACTGATGCTTTGGAGGGAGGCTTTGTAGCAAAGAATTTTGTCTGATCGAATAGAGAATAAAAAGATAAAACTTTAGATAACCTCATATATAACCCACTAATCAAAGAATAATCACATGCTGCTATGATAAACTCGGGATCCAGTAACTAAGTCTAAGTCACAAAAGAAAGTGTATTTGGTTGTCTCCATGTGATTTAGGTGTTGCTAAAATTAAGTAACTTTTCTTTTAAAAATTGGTGGACTGAGAATAGAAGAATGCTTCCTTTATATGCTAAAGATGCTGTGTCATATACCAACAGTCACCGTCATACTTACTGGTAAAATCTAAGAAATTTTCCCGTTAATATCTGAAGCAACACAAGAATGCCTATATTATTACCATTATTTTGTCGTGTCCTGGAAGTTCTGGCTAATGGAATAAGACATGAAATGGATATAAAAGTTTTGCTTATGGAAAAGCCAAATATATTAATAATCATAGACATTACACTTCTTCAAAAACAGTGGAGAATCAAATTACAAATCCAATAATAAATCTAGAGGTCCTATAATCTGGCTGGATACCATATATAATGGTTAATGGCTTTCCCTTATGTTAGCAATAATGTTAGACAATATAATGGCAAAAGTGTCACTCAGAATAGGAAAACAACAACAGCAGCGGCAACAACTATAGTACATCCAGAAGAAAATAGCAACAGAGATGCGGAGGAAGTTATGTGGACAAGATTGTTAGTCTCCACAGAACTTATAATAGCAAAAAAGGGAAAAAGAAAATAGTGTGCAATAATACCAGAATAAGTAACTGAATTCATTGAGTGATGGTAAAATTGCAGAGATAATAAAATAAAGTACATGCTCACCATACAATGTTAAGAAAAAATGTACAATATTACACTATTTTCAGTGTACATTCTATATGCATTGTGATCCCAAACTTATTTTTTATGCAGTAAAAATTATGAGATCAAAATGTTATTATCAGACATTGGGTTGTAGGTGATTTTTATTTTCTTCTTTATACTTACTGCATTTTCCAAATATTCTACAAAAAGCAAACACATAGTAATAGAATACAAAAAATTATTCAAAAGTATTTAAGAAAGAAATAATACCAGGAGAATGAATGTACCTAATGAGTATTACTTTTCTTCCGATATAGTATATTGTAATTCACTATTATAGTAGTTCACTATTTTGTGAACTTTTGTTGCCAATATATAATTTAAAGCAAAATAAATGGTGGCTTATTTACCAAAAATAGATAATTCTAGACTTTAAAATATAAAATAACACTACATACCTTCTGCTTCGTTGATTTAAAAAATTGAAATTCTGTATGGAAGCCTTAGTGATTTTTTTTTTACAATGTTTTGTTATGCAATTTGGATTCAATTTCTGGAGTAGAGGGAATGCCAAGATGTGCACAAAGGCCTTGGGAGGTGAAATAACATCCATTTCATTAATTCTTTGAAAAATAAATGACCTCACTTCCTTTAAGACAGTAATAATTAGCACTCACATTTGCACTGATTCAGAACGATGCTCTGTATTATTTATTACTATCCATTTGTGGTTTGGTGGTCAACCTAATGGGCATCTTTGTCAGAAAGCTTTTTATTTATGAAACACATTGAAGTTGTTCTCATCTGCTTTTCCAATACTTTCTCATCAGAAAAGTCAAATGCACTTTAAAAAACTTGAAACAATGCAGACGCCAGATGAGGGCAGATTTTAATTCTGACTTTTAATTGGCCTGTCTTGTATGCTGTTCACCCTGGTAAAATGCAATATTGACTAATTTCCATGAGTCCCTTGGTCCCTTGCACAAAGCTTAGCATGTAACAGTTGCTTATGAAATGTATGTGGACTGGACAGAAATGAGAATAAAAATCAGAGGCTTCAAACTCTTGGCCCCCTCCTCCCAGTTCACTGTGACATGCTATTAGCCCAGCCGGATCTTAGTACATTTTGATTCTTATCGAAAGACACTCATCCTTGGGGTCACTCTTTCTCTGTAAAGAGCAGAGACCATTTTGCTGCATTAGGTCAACACCAGATATTTATGGAGCGCGTGCAGGCCGTGTGCTGAATCGGGCTGAGCGGTAGTTTTTATGATGTGGAGCTGATTTCAGAGCCTCCAGCAGATGCAGAGCAATCTGTGCATTCTTCAGGCCAGGCCCTGGCGTGCCTGTGGGTTTTCTCTGCTTTGCTGCCCGGGAGCTATGCTGCCGCCTTCTCCCTAATCCCTGCAAACAGGCAGCGTGTGAGGAGTCTGCCAACACATCAAGTGTGTCTGCAGAATGCAGACAAATTGCTGCTCTTTATTAGAGGTACGGATGAAGGACTCTGGGAAGCTCTGAAACTACAGGGTTTGGGGTTTCTTGGTTACTTTTTTCTCAAGCTCTACTTTCAGAAATACGATGTTAGTAAGTGGTACATTGCACTGCCAACATCCCTCCCTTCCTCCTTCCATTCCTCATTCTTTCCCTTTCTTCCTCCTCCTCCTCCTTCCTCCTTCCTTAAAAACCTTAGAAATAAAATAAGACCTCCTTATTGCTTTTTCTTGCTGATTAGGAAAAATAGCCAGCCACTTCTAAGTTCGGTCCTTTGTGAGAAATGCGTCCTCTGCCCGGCATCAGTCACGCTGTCATGTAAACATTCCCTTAAACTTGTCCTGTTTCCAGCTCATCTTTTGCTACCTTGATGCATTCCAGGACCACAGACATTGCAGACATTGACACTTCTTTTTTTTTCTTTTTTTAAAAACTCTTTCTCACTCTGCTCTTGTCTTCGCTTTGTCTAACTTTGATTCTGTGGTCGTTGGTTATAAGGTCACTGTTGTTTTTTTTTTTTTTAAATCAAAGCTGTCTGAAGAAAACACCTACAAGCCTGCCCAGGCCATATCCCACCTTTGTATGCATGGCCATGGCTCTGCCTTCTCTCCTGACACAAGACTTCTCTCTGGGACTGCCCTCCCCATGTGCACTGGCTGGACTCCGACCCCTTTTGCCTGTTGAAAGACATCCTCCCAGCCATTGTCCACTCTCTTTCCTGCAATGTTACATTTTCTTCTGAACTGGATCATTCCCATCAGTTTGCAAATCTGGAAGCTCATATTCCTCTATTCCTCATGTTTGAAAAAAACACACTCCTCTTGACTTCCCATGCATGCTGTTCTCCTTTGCCTCCAACAACCTTCTCTCCAAAGTGTTCTTCCTCTCTCCAGTTCCTCTCTGTCTCCTTTCTCTTTCATTCCCTCATATCAGGCTTTCCTTCCAAATGCTGCACCAGAGCATCCCCTTCCGAGGTCATTGCATTGCTAAGTCCCATAGCCACAACCAGTTCTTATTCTACTTGGCCTGTTGGAGGCACCCAGCACAGCTTCTTATTTCTTTCTTCACTGACTTCACTTTCTTCACTGGCTCCAGGCTGCTCCCTTCTCTGTCTTCCTTCCACATGGGTAGTAGAAGAAAACTACCAAGTGGGACTATTGCTGAGCCCTGAAGCTCAGTCTTTGAGGCCCTCTCCTCTCCGGCTGCTGTCCCTCATATGTGGATTTTATCCAGTCTCATGGGTAGAACCTCAGATGCGTTTTGAATCCATCTCCATGCTGGCATTGCCTACCTCTTGTTTCCAGTGGAGACCTATCTTCTGAACTGTGGGCTCATATGCCAGCCATCTGCTCAGCAGCTCCACTTGGATGCCAGGTGAGCATCTTACACTTGGCATGACCAACACAGAGCCCTGAACTGTCCCATGAGATGTGACCCTCCCACGATCAAACCCAACTCAATAATTGGGCACCCAAGATGAAACCTGAGTCCTTGTGATCCTTCTCTTCACTTACACCCCCAGCCTATATTAGCTCTGCCTTCAAAGTATAGCTAGACTCCAAATGCTTTGCTTTACCTTCACAGCTATAACCTGGTGCAGTTTTCTGTAATCTCTTCTAGAACATCTGGCCACATTGGCCAGAGCGCACTCTGGGCACCGTACTCTTTCCCTACAGCATTTGTATCTGTGGCTTCCTCTTTCTGGAATGTTCTTCTCCTCTCCTTCAGGTTTTTGTTAAAATATCACCATATCCCGGAGGCCTTCCCTAACCATTGTTTTCAATTGCAGCCCTTACACCTGCTAGACTGTCCCAGTCCCTCCTCCCACCTGACTTATGGTCAGAGCACTTACCACTCTCAGATGTGCTGCAGATTTCCTTGTTGTTATTGGTAATTCTCTGTCTGTCTCCACAAAACATAAGCTACATTCGTGGCAGAAATGTTGGTCCATTTCATCGCTTGTCTTAAAACAGTTCATTGTAATAAATATTTGTTGAATAAATGAATGAAAGAATGAACATTCCAGGTTGAATCTAGGGCACAGCAAAGTTCAGGGCCATGTATGAGAAGCATCCCATGAAAAGTGCCAGTGTTAGTGGCCCAGATGTTTCCACATGTGCAGATATGTTCAGTCCCATAGACAAAACATGGAAGCAACCAGCGGAACTATTCATCCTTTCTCCAGAAGTTTGATGACACAAGCAATGTGAGTGACTCTGGAATCCCTGCTAATCCCCTGTTTTCATGTCCAGTCAGTCTTGCATGCCATTACATTTCTTCTGCTCAGGAAAAGGCTGACTGAGCTTTGTCTGGGTGTTGGACGTACTTTGGGGTGCAACTCCGTTCCTTGGGAAGAGGCTCTGACCTCTCCATCTGTACTTCCTTCTTCACTCCTCACCCTCCTGATCTAAGTCTTGCCCTTCTGCAAATCATACTCCCCATGGCTGCCGGAGTTATCATCATAAATCTGTGTTTTGGTATCCGAGAGAAAGCACGTTTTTAAGGCACTATGTGAGAATCTCATCCTAGTTCTGGATAGCTCAGCAGCCAGCTCTGAACCCAGAGGAAGACCGTTGCCTGAAGTTACTGATCTGCTTCAGGATTTTACTTCCGCTGCAGGTTCATGGGTATCTGACTGCTCCAGGGTTGGGACTCTGGCTGTGGCTCTGCCTCTCCTCATTTTCCACCCATAGTGCTGCTTCCCTGGTCTCACTCTGGGTTCTCCAGCAGAAACCTGCATGCTCATGGGTGCTCCCATCTCCCTGGGGCTGATTTCAGTGATAGTTGGGGCTTTTCTCCCTATGACCATTGGAACCTCACTTCATACACAGCCTGGAACCACTACCTGGCTATAATGATTATTCAAACCCTCAGTTTTTTAATGCGACATTTGGAGAGAACTAGATCTGAGTGGACATTTGGGAAAACTAAATGGCCGAGTTCTAGACCCACTGCTAGAGCCAATGCAAAGACCTTAGAAGACCTTAGACTGGGGGAACCCAGTTTTCCAGAAGTTTGTGAATGACCAGGAGTGTCTCTGAGGAGAGGAATGAGGCAGGGTATGTACCTAGAGGACCTCCTGATCTATTCCCATGATCCAGTCTTTTTGAATAATTCTTGGCATCTAAGAGCAAGAACTACACATTCACTTTGCTTCATTTGCTGTCTGTGTGGCTGAAAGAATTCCCTAGCACCTCAGTTCCCTCCTGTAGGAATGGTGGTCATAGCATCTACTGGATGGTGTTATGGTGAGGATCTAATAAAATGCCTCATACATACAAAGAACTCAGTAAGTGCTAATTCTTCCTACAGTATGGCACACAGTAGGTTTTCAATCTCAGCATTTTAAATTGGTGGGTTGGTTCCCTGGGTTACAGTCGATGAGCAGTTATTATGCCTGCAGGTGCTCTGGATGCCTTGTAAAGTGAATGAGGCATGGGACCTGCGTTTCTGCTCTTCTCTCAGTAGCCTTCTCTCCCAGCACAGGATTCTATCGCTTCCCAGGAAGTCCCCTGAGCTGCAGACCTTTCTCACCCTTCACTTTCTTTCCGTTAGAGGTGGCTCCCACTGTCCTTCACTCCCAGGACCCGACTGAGAGGTGGGCCAGCTGCCCACCAGCAGTGCTTGGTTTGAATGGTTGTGATGGTTTGATGTGTTCTTTTTACCAGGAACAGTTGCATTTTGCCTGGAGATTTTTGAGGGCAGAGTTAGAACTCAAAGGTGTGACTCTCCAAAGGTGGGTCACATGCAGCCTGGCCCTGCCCTCAGTCAAACAACTGTAAGGGGCACAAGTCAGGGAGCGTTGCAACGCCTCAGCCCTGTGCAGGCCTGCTGCAGGGGTAGAGGCTTGATGCTATGCACTATGTAGAATAAAGAGTTGAAAAACTAGAAGCTTTCTTTTAAGGAGTTTACAGTCTGGTTGAGGACATAGATGAGTAAACAGATTGTTATAATCCATGGCTATCAAGATCTGCAAACGGTTTTATGTGAGCAGACAGGAGAAACATTTAGCCCAGTCTGAAGTGGTCAGCGAGACATCCTGAAAGAGGTGATTTTTGAGAGAAAAGGATTTTAAGGGAAAAGGATTGACATTGACAAGACACGGAGGCAAGACACAGCACAATATGAGCATTGAGCTACCAATCACTACTGCAGTTGCTAGGGTGTAAGAGGGTAGATAGGAGAAGAAAGTTGAGGCCAAGACCTAGATGAGAGTTTGGATTCTAAGGCAGTAATGTGAAGCCATTGATCCATTTTAAGTAACAATGAGGGGAAGAAGAGGATCCTAGTGGCAATTTAGAAAGGTCTTTTCAGCTGTAGCATGGAGGATGGACCAGAGGAGGGAAGGAGGGAGGCAGGAGGCTAGAACAGGCCATAACTGCAGCTGCCTGAGAGCTGGAGCAGCCTGGGTCAGAGCGCTGGCTGCTGCCTTTCCAGCCAGCCTTAGTCCATCCATAGATGGTTCACTGCTTTGAATAAAGTAATGGGCTTTATATTTATAAACATATTGCAGACTCCTCCCACATTCAGAATAAGTCAGAGAATTTTTGTAAGGGGAGGGAGGTCAAATCGAGGAGGAGAAAAATGACTCCCTATTTTTCTCTTGTTATATTTGCTGATGTTTCTGGGTAACTTGCATAAATCCTTGGTCTTTTCCTGCCCTTCTGTTATAAACAGCTGACATTTCTGGAGGGGAACTGAGAAGCACAGTAACTGCAGGAAGCTGTAAAGTGTTAATCATGAGGGAAATTGCAAATGAAAACTACAATGAAATACCACCTTACTCCTGCAAGAACGGCCATAATTAAAAAGTCAGAAAACAATAGATGTTGGTGTGGACACGGTGAAAAAAGAACAACACTTTTACACTGCTGGTAGGAATGTAAACTAGTACAACCTCTATGAAAAACAGTATGGCGATTCCTTAAAGAACTGAAAGTAGAACTACCATTCGATCCAGCAATACCGCTACCAGGTATCTGCCCAAAGTAAAAGAAGTTATTTGAAAAAGACACATGCACAAGCATGTTTATAGCAGCAGAATTTGCAGTTGCAAAGATACGAAACCAGCCTAAGTGCCCATTGACCAATGAGTGGATAAACAAAAATGTGGTGTATACACACACGCGCGCGCGCGCACACACACACACACACACACACACACACATATATGGCTATCACTATTTGTTTCTATTTGTTTGTGGCTATCACTATTGGCTTCCATTTGTTTCTGCCCATTACAGAAAGGAGAGTCTTCTCAAAAATGACTCTTATAATTTCTTGGGTTGAGTAAACCCAAAGAGGAAGAGTAAATAGAGATGTCTCATTTCATACAATTCTCAGTTTAATTGAAAAACTTTAATCTTGCTAACTTCCCAATTTGACAATTTGCTTGATTGTGTAGATTCAAGCTTCCAAGCTCAAAGATTCTTGGCTAATGATAAGTATAAATATACGCCATGGAATACTACTCAGACATAAAAGGAATGAAATAATGTATTTTGCAGCAACTTGGATGGAACTGAAGGCCATTATTCTAAGTGAAGTAACTTCGGAATGAAAAACCCAATACCATATATTCTCACCTGTAAGTGGGAGCAAAGCCGTGAGGATGTGAAAACATACAGAAAGATATAATAGACTGTGGGGACTTGGTGGGGTGTCCATTGAGAGGTGGGTGAGGGATAAAAGACAGCATATTGGATACAGTGTACACTGCTTGGGTGATGGGTACACTAAAATCTCGGCAATAACCACTAAAGAACTCATCCACGTAACCAAAAAACAACTGCACTCCAAAAACGATTAAAATTTGAAAAAAATAAGAAGCCATAAAAAGTTGCAGAATGCTAAGGAATGTGCTTCTATGTGTTTCCGCCCATTATGGAAAGGGAAGCCTTCCCCAAAATGGCTCTTATAATTTCTTGGGTTGAATAAACACGAGGAGGTTAAATAGAGATATCTCATTTCATACCAGCCTCCATTTCATTGCAAGACTTTAACCTTGCTAACTTCCGAATTCGACAATGCTTAATTGTGTAGATTCAAGCTTCCAAGCTCAAGGATTCTTGGCCAACAAGAATTTATTTGGTTGGGTTAACAGTTAGACCTGATGTGAACATTTACCCTTTGAAAGTACATATTTTCATATTATAGTTTCCAAAAGGATCTGAGAAATTGGCCTTCCTGGACAGACCTCTCATCGTCCCCTCCATGTGATCAATAGAATGCGGTTTTTCCAAGCAAAAGCTATATTTCTAAATCATTTAAGAAGAAACAAGTGGAAATTTAATTTTAAGCTGGACACTATTTTTTCCTTTTACAGTCAGCTCATTCTTCATGATTCTTTATTTTTCCCACCAGCATCTTTCACGTTAGTGTTTTAAGGAAGGAATGTTTTATTGCCAAAGTCTTCACAACATGAAGGCCTACAAGCAGTTATAAAGATTGGGCTTAGATGATATATATTAAAAGCGATAAATCATTTTCCAGCCTTTCATAACATTTTGTTTTCTCTGGATCCTTACCTCCTCTGACTCATGTACCTGGGCTGATGAATGCCCCATCTCCCCAGTTACACTTTAATCCAGGGCCTGTGTTTCATTTGCCTGCCAATAGTGATAGCCAATAAATTAATCATGCAGCCACACAAGCCTTGCCATGCAGGCTGCTGCCAGCATAAAACTGCCCATCAAAAGCCTGCAACTCTGAACCTCCATTTATCTAGTACCCTCAAGACTCGCATCGTTCCCAGCAATTGGAGCTGCAAATGCTCATTTCTTCATAGGCATGGGCTGGGAAAATGAGAGAAGGCTAATTAATGCATTCAAGAGATCCTACTGAATCAGCAAGCCCCTTAAAGGCACAACAGACACAAACAGGCAGCTGCAGCTCCTTGGGATTCAAAACAACAACAAAAGAGCTAGTTAAATATTTGAATAGCTAAAGTATATGTCTATTCATTCCCATGGAAATTGCTAAAATAGGCTGTCCTTCCATCTCCAGAGGAGTCAAAGTCATTGAAATCCCAAAGCCTTTTATCCTGTCAAACATGCCTTTGAAGAGCAGGACATTTACATCTCCATAACAGGCCAATTCAACATTAGTGGTAATAAAACTTGGTGCATGAAAGGACTCCAGAATGTGGTACCCATTCACTCCGGCCTCTGGGGATGCAGAAGTAACTTTTTGAAAATAAGACTGCTATTGCCCAATCCCTGTGTTAGTTTGGCATTGTATAGTTGCAAATGGCTTGAACAATAGTGGGGATTTATTGTTTCACATAAATATACTATCCAGGAGTAAATACAAGCTTGCATGTGGCTTGATGCAAGGCCCAAACACTGTGGGCAGGATCCATCTTTTGGCTGTTTTCCATTTGGATGGCTCAACTTGAAGACAAACATTTGTCTTCTGGTTGCAGGACAGATGACTTTCCTTCTCTCTTGATGCTATATCCTCCAGATGCCCATCCAGCAGAAAAGAAAATTATGGCTTATGTCAACCTTTGAACACACATCATAGACTTCGTTTTGATCAGGCCAGCTTTATAGTCACATGCTCATCCTTGAACAAACCAGTGTGGGCAGGGATTGGAATTATGTTGATTTATTTATGTCTGAGCCATTGGTTTCACCTTGAATCACATTGACTGCCTGCGAGTTGGGTGAATAACCAAAGGAAAATCATTACCAGTTGAGGAGGAGGAGGAGGTGTATACTGGTTGGCAGTCAAAACAATAGACAAATAAACTATATTAGTCTGCTCAGGCTGCCATGACAAAATACCACAGACTGGGTGGTTTAAACAACAGACATTTATTTTCTCATAGTTCTGGAGGCTACAAGTCCATGATCAAGGTGCCGGTTAGCTGGGTTCCTGGTGAGGGCTCTCTTCTTGATTTGCCAATGGTCACCTTGCTGTGTCCTCACATGGCCTTTCTCTGTGGTTCCACTAGGGAGCGGGGAGAGGAGAGAGAGAGAGAGAGAGAGCTCAAGCATACGCTCTAGTGTCCATTCTTATACGGACTCCAGCCCTACCAGATTAGGGACCTACCCTTGTGACCTCATTTACCTTAATTGCTTCCTTAAAGGCCCTGTCTCCAAATATAGTCACACTGAGGATTAGGATTTCAACATATGAATTCTATGTGCACACAGTTCAGTCCTTAATACAAACAAAAATGATAATTCCCAGCTATGCATCTCTAATTAATCCTGGTTTAGGTGTGATTTTATCCACCAGGGGTCCAGTTGTTTTTATGGTGTCTGAGAATAAATGTGCCCGGGTAGCTTCAATTGTACACTGTGAAGATCACCTACTTACGCACCCAGTCATATTGTTTCTATTTACCAACTATGAATTTAGGGACCAAGAAGATTCCTGGAGAATGACATTTAGTTATGATTCTAGAACTATGAAAAAACTCGACAATCATCAGGCAAGAGAACTTTATGGAACTCATCTTTCGGTAGTGCCTTTAGTGAAAAGCTATGAGATCCACAGGAAAGCGTCTGACGCTATAAAACCAGACCCTCTGACGTTTTCAATGACGGCGATGTGGCCCAGCTTAATCACTCATATATCCATCATACCCGGCGCCAAATGATCTTTGAGCATGAAAAAAATCAAATTTTCTCTCCAATGATAAAGATTTGCATAATTGGCAAACTCTAGTACATTCATTCAAAGATAATTCCCCAAGGGGAGCTTTGAAAATATGGCAAAAATAGGAGGCATCATCTTTGGAATAAAGGTGTGGCCTTCTAAGGAGATAGCTTGTCAATATGAGTTAGAGTGACTTTTTATAAACTTGCATCCCTTTATGGTAAACATTTATATATTACATTTATATATTACATATTGACATACACACCTACATATGCTTTAGAGACTACATATGTACTTTCTTAGGCATACATATTGGAGTCTTTTTATAAGATAAAAGCCCATATTTTTATAGATGAGGCTGCTTTGCAATAAGATTCACTTGGAACTTCACTATTGCAGAAAAAGATAACCCTTAAAACAGAAAAGATGATTTCTCCTCCTGCTGCACATACAACACAATTTGGCAGGGGGGACTCTATTCATTTTAGTCTCTCAGGAACCCAGAACCTCATGATGCTGCCTTCTGAACACCAGGCTTCATAGTTCACTGTGGCAGGATGAAGACGGAGTGAAAAACCCAGGACTGACTATTAAATTTTCTGCTTAGAAGTGCTGGGTCACTTCTGCTTACTTTTTCATTGGCAAAAGCAAGCACAATGAATCAGTGGGTGGGGGAGTCCAATTATCTGCTGGGCAAGGAAGGAGAGGCGAGCAGTGCAGCATCTAACATAATCATGGATCTGTGCTATACCAAATTTGGTTCTTTTTTTTTTTATTATTATACTTTAAGTTCTAGGGTACATGTGCACAACGTGCAGGTTTGTTACATATGTATACATGTGCCATGTTGCTGTGCTGCACCCATTAACTCGTCATTTAGATTAGGTATATCTCCTAATGCTATCCCTCCCCCTACCCCACAATAGGACCCAGTGTGTGATGTTCCCCTTCCTGTGTCCAAGTGATCTCATTGTTCAATTCCCACCTATGAGTGAGAACATGTGGTATTTGGTTTTCTATTCTTGTGATAGTTTGCTGAGAATGATGGTTTCCAGCTGCATCCATGTCCCTACAAAGGACACAAACTCATCCTTTTTTATGGCTGCATAGTATTCCATGGTGTATATGTGCCACATTTTCTTAATCCAGTCTGTCACTGATGGACATTTGGGTTGATTCCAAGTCTTTGCTATTGTGAATAGTGCCGCAATAAACATACGTGTGCATGTGTCTTTATAGCAGCATGACTTATAATCCTTTGGGTATATCCCCAGTAATGGGATGGCTGGGTCAAATGGTATTTCTAGTTCTAGATCCTTGAGGAATCGCCACACTGTTTTCCACAATGGTTGAACTAGTTTACAGTCCCACCAACAGTGTAAAAGTGTTCCTATTTCTCCACATCCTCTTCAGCACCTGTTGTTTCCTGACTTTTTAATGATTGCCATTCTAACTGGTGTGATATGGTATCTCATTGTGGTTTTGATTTGCATTTCTCTGATGGTGAGTGATGATGAGCATTTTTTCATGTGTCTGTTGGCTGTATGAATGTCTTCTTTTGAGAAATGTCTGTTCATATCCTTTGCCCACTTTTTGATGGGGTTGTTTGGTTTTTTCTTGTAAATTTGAATGAGTTCTTTATAGGTTCTGGATATTAGCCCTTTGTCAGATGAGTAGATTGCAAAAATGTTCTCCCATTCTGTAGGTTGCCTGTTTACTCTGATAGTAGTTTCTTTTGCTGTGCAGAAGCTCTTTAGTTTAATTAGATCCCATTTGTCAATTTTGGCTTTTGTTGCTGTTGCTTTTGGTATTTTAGACATGAAGTCCTTGCCCATGCCTATGTCCTGAATGGTATTACCTAGGTTTTCTTCTAGGGTTTTTATGGTTTTAGGGCTAACATTTAAGTCTCTAATACATCTTGAATTAATTTTTGTGTAAGGAGTAAGGAAAGGATCCAGTTTCAGCTTTCTACTTATGGCTAGCCAATTTTCCCAGCACCATTTATTAAATAGGGAATCCTTTCCCCATTTCTTGTTTTTGTCAGGTTTGTCAAAGATCAGATGGCTGTAGATGTGTGGTATTTCTGAGGGCTCTGTTCTGTTCCATTGGTCTATATCTCTGTTTTGGTACCAGTACCATGCTATTTTGTTTACTGTAGCCTTGTAGTATTGTTTGAAGTCAGATAGCATGATGTCTCCAGCTTTGTTCTTTTAGCTTAGGATTGTCTAGGCAATGCAGGGTCTTTTTTGGTTCCATATGAACTTTAAAGCAGTTTTTTCCAATTCTGTGAAGAAAGTCATTGGTAGCTTAATGGGGATGGCATTGAATCTATAAATTACCTTGGGCAGTGTGGCCATTTTCACAATATTGATTCTTCCTATCCATGAGCATGGTATGTTCTTCCATTTGCTTGTGTCCACTTTTATTTCATTGAGCAGTGGTGATTTGTAGTTCTCCTTGAAGAGGTCGTTTACATCTCTTGTAAGTAAGTTGGATTCCTAGGTATTTTATTCTCTTTGAAGCTATTGTGAATGGGAGTTCATTCATAATTTGGCTCTCTGTTTGTCTGTTATTGGTGTATAAGAATACTTGTGATTTTTGCACATTGATTTTGTATCCTGAGACTTTGCTGAAGTTGCTTATCAGCTTGAGGAGATTTTGGGCTGAGACGGTGGGGTTTTCTAAATATACAATCATGTTATCTGCAAACAGGGACAATTTGACTTCTTCTTTTCCTAACCAAATACCCTTTCTTTCTTTCTCTTACCTGATTGCCCTAGCCAGAAATTCCAGCACTATGTTGAATAGGAGTGGTGAGAGAGGGCGTCACTGTCTTGTGCCAGTTTTCAAAGGGAATTTTTCCAGTTTTTGCCCATTCAGTATGATATTGGCTGTGGGTTTGTCATAAATAGCTCTTATTATTTTGAGATACGTTCCATCAATACTGAATGTATTGAGAGTTTTTAGCATGAAGGGCTGTTGAATTTTGTCAAAGGCCTTTTCTGCATCTATTGAGATAATCATGTGGTTTTTGTCTTTGATTCTGTTTATATGCTGGATTACATTTATTGATTTGTGTATGTTGAACCAGCCTTGCATCCGAGGAATGAAGCCCACTTGATCATGGTGGATAAGCTTTTTGATGTGCTGCTGGATTCGGTTTGCCAGTATTTTATTGAGGATTTTTGCATTGATGTTCATCAGGGATATTGGTCTAAAATTCTCTTTTTTTGTTGTATCTCTGTCAGGCTTTGGTATCTGGATGATGTTGGCCTCGTAAAATGAGTTAGGGAGGATTCCCTCTTTTTCTATTGATTGAAATAGTTTCAGAAGGAATGGTACCAACTCCTCCTTGTACCTCTGGTAGAATTCGGCTGTGAATCCGTCTGATCCTGGACTTTTTTTGTTTGGTAGGCTATTAATTATTGCCTCAATTTCAGAGCCTGCTATTGGTCTATTCAGGGATTCAACTTCTTCCTGGTTTAGTCTTGGGAGAGTGTAAGTGTCCAGGAAATTATCCATTTCTTCTAGGTTTTCTAGTTTATTTGCGTAGAGGTGTTTATAGTATTCTCTGATGGTAGTTTGTATTTCTGTGGGGTTGGTGGTGATATCCCCTTTATCATTTTTTATTGCAACTATTTGATTCTTCTCTCTTTTCTTCTTTATTAGTCTTGCTAGTGGTCTATCAATTTTGTTGATCTTTTCAAAAAACCAGCTCCTGGATTCATTGATTTTTTTGGAGGGTTTTTTGTGTCTCTATCTCCTTCAGTTCTGCTCTGATCTTAGTTATTTCTTGCCTTCTGCTAGCTTTTGAATGTGTTTGCTCTTGCTTTTCTAGTTCTTTTCATTGTGATGCTAGGGTGTCAATTTTAGATCTTTCCTACTTTCTCTTGTGGATATTTAGTGCTATAAATTTCCCTCTGCACACTGCTTCAAATGTGCCCCAGAGATTCTGGTATGTTGTATCTTTGTTCTCATTGGTTTCAAAGAACGTCTTTATTTCTGCCTTCATTTCGTTATGTACCCAGTAATCATTGAGGAGCAGGTTGTTCAGTTTCCACGTAGTTGAGCGGTTTTGATTGAGTTTCTTAGTCCTGAGTTCTAGTTGGATAGCACTGTGTTCTGAGAGACAGTTTGTTATAATTTCTGTTCTTTTACATTTGCTGAGGAGTGCTTTACTTCTAACTACGTGGTCAATTTTGGAATACGTGTGATGTGGTGCTGAGAAGAATGTATATTCTGTTGATTTGGGGTGGAGAGTTCTGTAGATGTCTATTAGGTCCATTTGGTGCAGAGTTGAGTTCAATTCCTGGATATCTTTGTTGACTTTCTGTCTCGTTGATCTGTGTAAAGTTGACAGTGGGGTGTCAAAGTCTCTCATTATTATTGTAAGTCTCTAAGGACTTGCTTTATGAATCTGGGTGCTCCTGGATTAGGTGCATATATATTTAGGATAGTTAGCTCTTCCTGATGAATTGATTCCTTTACCATTATGTAATGGCCTTATTTGTCTCTTTTGATCTTTGATGGTTTAAAATCTATTTTATCAGAGACTAGGATTGCAACCCCTACTTTTTTTGTTTTCCATTTGCTTGGTAGATCTTCCTCCATCCCTTTATTTTGAGCCTATGTGTGTTTCTGCATGTGAGATGGGTCTTCTGAATACAGCAAACTGATGGGTCTTGACTCTTTATCCAATTTGCCAGTCTATGTCTTTTAATTGGACCATTTAGTCCATTTATATTTAAGGTTAATATTGTTATGTGTGAACTTGATCCTGTCATTATGATATTAGCTGGTTATTTTGCTCGCTAGTTGATGCAGTTTCTTCCTAGCATCAATGGACTTTACATTTTGACATGTTTTTGCAATGGCTGGTACCTGTTGTTCCTTTCCATGTTTAGTGCTTCCTTCAGGATCTCTTGTAGGGCAGGCCTGGTGGTGACAAAATCTCTAAGCATTTGCTTGTCTGTAAAGGATTTTATTTCTCCTTCACTTATGAAACTTAGTTTGGCTGGATATGAAATTCTGGGTTGAAAATTCTTTTCTTTAAGAATGTTGAATATTGGCCCCCACTCTCTTCTGGCTTGGAGAATTTCTTCCGAGAGATCTGCTGTTAGTCTGATGAGCTTCCCTTTGTGGGTAACCCGACCTTTCTCTCTGGCTGCCCTTAACATGTTTTCCTTCATTTCAACTTTGGTGAATCTGACAATTATGTGTCTTGGAGTTGCCCTTCTCAAGGAGTATCTTTGTGGCATTCTCTGTATTTCCTGAATTTGAATGTTGGCCTGCCTTACTAGGTTGGGGAAGTTCTCCTGGATGATATCCTGCAGAGTGTTTTCCAACTTGGTTCCATTTTCCCCATCACTTTCAGGCACACCAATCAGACGTAGATTTGGTCTTTTCACATAATCCCATATTTCTTGGAGGCTTTGTTCATTTCTTTTTGCTCTTTTTCCTCTACACTTCTTTTCTCACTTCATTTCATTCATTTGATCTTCAATCGCTGATACTCTTTCTTCCAGATGATTGAGTCAGTTACTGAAGCTTGTGCATTTGTCACATAGTTCTCGTGTTATGGTTTCATCTCTATCAGTTCTTTTAAGGACTTCTCCACATTGGTTATTCTAGTTAGCCATTCATCAAATCTTTTTTCAAGGATTTTAGTTTCTTTGCGCTGGTTACATAGTTCCTCCTTTAGCTCTGAGAAGTTTGATCGACTGAAGTCTTCTTCTCTTGACTCGTCAGAGTCATTCTCCGTTCAGCTTTATTCTGTTGCTGGCGATGAGCTGCGTTCCTTTGGAGGGGGAGATGCGCTCTGATTTTTTGAATTTCCAGCTTTTCTGCACTGCTTTTTCCCCATCTTTGTGGTTTTATCTGCCTTTGGTCTTTGATGATGGTGACATACTGATGGGGTTTTGGTGTGGGTGTCCTTTCTGTTTGTTAGTTTTCCTTCTAACAGTCAGGACCCTCAGCTGCAGGTCTGTTGGCATTTGCTTGAGGTCCACTCCAGACCCTGTTTGCCTGGGTATCAGCAGCGGAGGCTGCAGAAGATAGAATATTGCTGAACAGCGAGTGTTGCTGTCTGATTCTTCCTCTGGAAGCTTCGTCTCAGGGGTGTACCCCACCATGTGAGGTGTGAGGTGTCGGTCTGCACCTAGTGAAGGATGTCTTCCAGTTAGGCTACTCAGGGGTCAGGGACCCACCTGAGCAGGCAGTCTGCCCGTTCTCAGATCTCAACCTCCATGCTGGGAGATCCACTGCTGTCTTCAAAGCTGTCAGACAGGGGAATTTACCTCTGCCAAGGTTTCTGTTGCTTTTTGTTTAGCTATGACCTGTCCCCAGAGGAGGAGTCTACAGAGGAAGGCTGGCCTCCTTGAGCTGTGATGGGCTCCACCCAATTCGAGCTTCCCGGCTCTTTGTTTACCTACTTAAGCCTCAGCAATGGCAGGCGCCCTTCCCCTAGCCTCCCTGCCACCTTGCAGTTAGATCTCAGACTGCTGTGCTAGCAATGAGGGAGGCTTCGTGGGCGTGGGAGGCTCCGTGGGCGTGGGACCCTCTGGGACAGGTATGGGATATAATCTCCTGGTGTGCTGTTTGCTAAGACCCTTGGTAAAGTGCAGTATTAGGGTGGGAGTTACCTGATTTTCCAGGTGTTGTCTGTCTCAATTTCCTTTGGTTAGGAAAAGGAATTCTCTTCCCCCTTGCAATTCCTGTGTGAGGCGATGCCTCGCCCTGCTTCAGCTCTCACTGGTTGGGCTGCACCCGCAGACCAGCACCAACTGTCCGACACGACCCAGTGAGATGAACCTGGTATCTCAGTTGAAAATGCAGAAGTCACCCATCTTCTGTGTTGCTCACGCTGGGAGCTGGAGGCTGGAGCTGTTCCTATTCGGCCATCTTGGGCACGCCCAAATGTGGTTCTTAACTAAAGAATGCAACTGTGAAAAGTTGCAATCCATGCAAGATTTATTCATTTATTCATTCAGCTCTTTAGTACCTACAATGAACCAGGCACTGTACTCAATGCTAGAAATACAGTGGGGAGACAAGACAGAAATATGTGTTGCTTTTAAAGAACTTACAGTTTAGGAGGAGGTTACGAGTAAGTAGATAGCTAAAAATTCAGAGTGGGAAGGAACTATGACAGAGAAAGAACAGGGTGCCTTGGAAATACAGAGAACAGTAGACAACACTAATGAATGTTCCTACCATTGTCTATCTCTGAGCTTTACAATGCAGTCTCTACTCTTTTGTGGGCATTTTGTGCCCTATTTTTAAAACCTTTCAATTAGAAATTGAGACAGCTATTGAGTACCTACCATGTGGGAAGTGCCCTGCTTGACAGTGTTGTATCTTATGAAGCTTATGGAAGAGAGTACAGAGTTGAATAAGACTTTTTTTTTTTCCACACAGAGTGCTTAAAATCTAATAGGAGAAATAAGATTACATAAATAATGAATGCAGTGCAGAGTGTGGTGTTTATCATAAGAGACAAACAGACCAAATGTCAATGGAGGTATTTCTGATTTGGGGAATAAATAAATGCTTCATGATAGGGTAACTTTTAATGTGAATTTTATTGAATAAATGAGTTTAATGATCAAAGATGAAGCATGGGGGTTACATGTCTGGTGGGGGAAAAAAAACACACATCAAACGCAAACACACCAAATCTGAAAACAGGGAATGTGATGATTTTATTCTACTCTCATTACATCCCCAGCATTAATCACACTGTCTTGCATCCGTCAGGTGATCAATGAATAATTTTCAAATGAATTAATAGGAAAATTCAAGGCATCTTTATTAAAGATGCAAACTAATAGTTTAACTGGAATCTTAAGGTGAAACTAAGATGATAAAGCTGGAGGCAGGTCATGGGGCCAGGTAAAGATTTTGAATGTCATTGAAGAGTTTGGACCTTATTATTCCCTTACCCCTATGTTTACATAACACCATTATGTTCACCAAAGCTCACTTGACCTTAAGATGGTCCAATCAGGTAGTCGGGACAGTAATTATTGCCCCATCCAATAGAGAGGAACTCAGAGACAGTCCAAGTAATTATGGATGTTATGTCAGGAAATAGCGAATGCAAGACTTAACACCCAAGGTAGTACAAACTCAGTTTCTATTCCTTTGTACTGCATTATGTCTCTGTTCTGAGGCAGAAACGCCCTTTTGGTGTTGGGAGCTGTGGAAAGAAATGACATTATCGGAGCTGTTTCTAAGATAAACTGGGAGTGAAAGGGGCTGGCAGCCAGGTCACTAGGGATGAGGACATTAAAATAATGTGAGAGAAGACCAAACTGTTGTGGTGACCATGAGCATAGGCAGACTAGGATTTCTTTTTAGCAGGGATAAAAGGTTTTAGCATGAATTCTACCCTTGCTGGTCTATGACCTAGGTCAGGGTTTCACAATCTCAGCACTGTTGACATTTGGGGCCTTGAATTCATTGTTGTGGGGACTGTCCTATGCATTGTCCCTGACCTCTGCCTGTTAGATGCTCCTAGCACACACTTTCCACCCACCTCACCATTGTGACAGCCCCAAAATGTCCCCGTGGCCAAATTTCCCCTGGGAGGGAAAATCGCCCCCGTTTGAGAACCACTGACCTAGGCAGTCAATTTTGATTAGTTTCCAGAAAATCAGTGGACCCTAAAGAGCACATTGGGCATTTAGTGGGAAAACATCAAGCAAAGAAATGCAGTCTCATCTGATGGGTTTAGGTTTCTTCCACTGACAGTGTGCATGATGGCTCATAGTTAATTTGTTTGACCAGCATTGCATTTTAAATAATGGGTTTTCATTTTGTCCTATTTATGGTCATTTTATCCAATTATTTTTATTCAGCACCCAGCTTTATAAGTGTGTATAATCCTGTTATGCTCTATTCCATTATGGGAACTTCCTAACAGAAGAGCACACAGTAATACAATTAAATAAACATTTTGGCTATTGTGTTGGCCTCACACATTTCCTGACTTTGGCTGGATTCGAATGTGGTTATGGGATGGGAAGGGAGACAATGGGTCACTAAAAAGAAAGACAAAGGTGCTGAAAGGTGACATGAAACAGGTCACCACGGTTCCCAGATTGGTGGGAAGAATTCAGATACCACTTAAAATGGAAAATATCCTGTAATGAGAATGGAGCTAAAATTTTCTTCCTCCCTCCAAAATTCCATAACACAACGGCAAAAAGTTTCCTGTGTGGTGCTTTGCATGAGCTACAACAAATGTTGGTCTAGAAGGACTAAAAAAGAATTTGCATGTTTTATATATATGAATATAAATAATGTAAGTATAAATATGAATATAACTATAAATATGTAGCAGAAATTGCAAAGGCATTTCTAAACACATTTAATGTGGTAACAAAGCTTATGCAAGAAAGAACAGAGAGCACGGCCTTCCTTCATGCCGGGCTCACTTGGTGACTGGGCACAATGGACAGGTCTGGGCAAATCAGCCAAGACATGAGTCATTGTTTAGGTTTTCCTTGGAAACAAAAGCTCCTGGGAATTTGACATCAAGTGTTTGCCAGACTCTGTGGACTTGTTAGTCTCTTGCAGGGACACTAACATCGCTTCTAAGATGATACCCTGAGAATCAGCCAGTTTCCT
This sequence comes from Macaca fascicularis, assembly GCF_037993035.2. Classification (NCBI taxonomy): domain Eukaryota; kingdom Metazoa; phylum Chordata; class Mammalia; order Primates; family Cercopithecidae; genus Macaca; species Macaca fascicularis. The sequence continues at coordinate 115,483,331 of NC_088389.1, forward strand.
CTGCAAAGACTTGCCCTGAGTGCTAACCAGCATGGCTTTGCAGAGAGAAGGGAATTTGGGGCATGTCTCAGGGAGTCATTCATCCAACATTAAGATAGTGTTAACAGGGAAATTGTGTGTGTGTGCAACCAGACATCACCTGCCTTCCCTGCAGGGAGCTTGTGACAGCTGAGAAAATGTTTATAAAGCATTTTGAGCTCTCACTGGGGTGGTACTGTAGAAAGGCAAATCTTTGATATGACTCTCTCACTTCTGTCAACTCCTATTATTAAGCAGAGGTTGCCCCTGCCTTTCTCAAAGTTCCAGTCATGGAAAGTAATTATTAGGAGTTGCAGGTTCCATTTTTCACCTACCCAGTGAAGATTGTAACCATCTCTGTTAAAGAAAAAACTTTCCGGAATCTACAAGAGATTTAAAAAACTCAATGTTTTATGTAGTTTAATTGGGAATGAGTAAAATGTAGACGCACTAAACTACCTTTGAAATAGTCCACATGTACTAAACGAAAGAGAGAAATAGTTGGCAAGTTTCTCTTCAAAACTAAATGTTTGAAATATGTGATCAAGACATCTTGCTATGTTCCAGGCAAGTCTGATTTCATCTATTCCCACTTGAGGCTTTTGAAATTTATGGGATGTAAGCCTTTTTTTTTTTTTTTTTTAAATGCTGCAAAGAAGCTGATTAATTTTCAAATTAAAGCAATATCTGATCTCTAGTAAGTTTCCTGGCATATAGCATTCAATAAATACTGTTTTTTTTTTTTTTTAATTGCTTTTGCAGAGCACTGGCCTTTTCTCTTAAAATGAGGATATAGTGGCCCCAAAGCCTCCGAGTATTATTTAGCAGGAGAAAATCTAGGCCGGTTGACTGAGTGCTTTTCCTTAAATTGCACATGATCTCACCTTCTCAAAATACCCAGGCTCAGCAAAGCTATATAAGGCCATGTGTCAATCTTCTCAGTCATATATGCCTAATGTTTAGTCCCATAGACTTTGAGAGCTTGTAGAGGCCTTAGATGCCATTTCTCAAATTTTGTTTTCATGGAGCAGGAAACGGAGTCCATGAGAGGGAAGTGGCTCACTCAAGGTCACACCATTCACTTCCGGCAGTGTCTAGAGAGGGCCCACATCTTCTGACATTCTAGTCCAGCTCTTTATTCCACACTACTGCCTGGAGTGCTGGATTCTAAGAATTGCTCAGCTTTAAATACTGTCTTCAGTCATGTTCCATTGGAGAGCCACAAATCATTAAGGTAGCAAATATATTTGCAAAATATATAATGGATTTATGATTTATGTTGTATGTATAAGTTGCATATTGGCATTTTCATTACATTTGCTATATTTAATATTGTTATGCTTTTTCAAAATTGTTATTCTCATCCATTCCACAAGTGTTTATTGAGTGTTTATGCAAGGCACTGGAGATAGTGGTGAATTACACAGACAAAATCATTGTAGCAAATACTATTGGCGTTCCCCCCACCGCCTGTGTCCTCTCAGCTCTCACCACCCCAGCGCTTGCCTGCAGAGTCTTGCTGCAACCACTCATGAGTCTGCATAAAGACCTTCTCTGGGCTGGGGGCGGTGGCTCATGCCTGTAATCCCAGCACTTTGAGAGGCCGAGGCGGGTGGATCACAAGATCAGGAGATCGAGGCCATCCTGGCTAACACAGTGAAACCCCCGTCTCTACTAAAAATACAAAAATTAGCCAGGTGTGGTGGCACACGCCTGTAGTCCTAGCTACTGGGGAGGCTGAGGCAGGAGAATCCTGGAGGCGGAGGTTGCAGCAAGCCGAGATCGTACCACTGTACTCCAGCCTGGGCAAGAGAGCGAGACTCCATCGCAAAAAAAAAGAAAGAAAGAAACAAACAAACAAAAAAGGACCTTCTCTTTGCTGGAAGCCTCCAGTCAATGACAGGTGGGAGTTGGAGGGTAAATGACCCTCACCTTTGGGATGGGATAACTCTAAGGTTCATTCTACTCCATCACTCCAAGTTCCCCAGGCATTTGAACGCCAGTTGTCCACAGTGCAACCCCCTGGATAATGTATGCATTACAGGCTTCCTACCTCTTTTTGTTTCACTTCTTGACTACTCCTTTTGTGCTTCCTGGGATCTCTTCTTAGTAAACTACTTTTGCATGGCTCCTTAGTCAGGGTCTGTTTCTAGGGGAGCTGGTCTAAGACAGTCACTGGCTTCTTGAAGCTCAAATTCTAGAAAAGGATGCAGATAATAAACAATAAATCAATAAAAAAAGGTCACATATGGGTGCCTACTGAGAAGAATGAAATGATAGAGAGTGGAAAGGGGTTCAGAGAAATTCTGATTAAAGTGTGAAGTTGGGGTCCCTCTGATAGTGTGATATTTGACCTGAAACTTGAAAAACAAGAAGTAGTTACAAAAAAGAGTCTGAGGGCCAGGTGCGGTGGCTCACACCTGTAATCCCAGCACTTTAGGAGGCCGAGGCTGGCGGATCACTTGAGGTCAGGAGTTCAAGACCAGCCTGGCCAACATGGTGAAACCCCATCTCTGCTAAAAATACAAAAATTAGCCAGGCATGGTGGCACACACCTGTAATCCCAGCTACTCCGGAGGCTGAGGCAGGAGAATTGCTTAAACCCAGAAGGTGGAAGTTATAGTGGGCTGATTGTGCCACTGCACTCCAGCTGGGCCAACAGAGTGAGACTCCGTCTCAAAAAACAAAACAAAACAAAACAAAAGAGCCTGAGAAGAAGATTCTGGGAAGAGGTATGAAAAAATGCAAAGTGAGCAGGAATAGGAAAGAGAACACTGGGCTGTTTCATGGGGAATGAGGCTAGGGAGGGGGAAGGCCGAGGAGGTTGGCCCTGTCGTGAGAGACTCTGTAGTAAGGATCAGAAGTCATTGTAGTAAATGCAACGAGAAATCTTTGGAGGATGTTAAGCAGGAGAATGCAATAATCTGATTTATACTTGAAAATGATTACTCAGGCAGCTCATGGGAAACAGATCAGGGGAAGGCAAGAATGAAGCAGTGAGCTAAGTTGGAAGGCTACTGAAGAAATCTAGGTGAGAGATAATAGATGCCTTTCAGTTTCCAGACTCAACTGTTGATAGAGAACAGAAGTAAATAGAATACAAACGCAGAGTGCATACACATTTATATCTTTGTCTCTGTGGGTATTTATATGTACTGAAGTGGTTCTTAGCATTTGGGGGTGAGAACTCTTTGAAAATCTGATGAAATCTGTGGATCTCCTCTCCAGGAAAATGCAAATGTGCACTGACACACAATTTTAAATGTGTGCTGACAGGTTGGGAAGTCATGGAGTCAGTTAATAAAACCTCAAGCATATGTTTTTTGTGTTTTTTTTCCTACATCTGTTAGTAGGGGTAGGCTCTCTATAGTGGTAAGTAAGTCCCAAAGTGGATCAGAGTTCAAACATATATTTTTGTTTGTGGATGAGAATGGAAGGAAAGATAGCTCAACTTCATTGGCCCTCTGGTAGAAAGACTCTGAGATGTGTTCTACGCTGTCTACGCCCACATAACAATACTGGGAGAATTCGTTGTTCCTTGAAACGGCCCCGTGCTATCTTCAAGTCATAACTTCCAAGCTTGCCCTAGGTATTATCTTCATTTTGGCCAGGTCGAAGGGAGAACACAGAGGAAGTCTTAAGAGGCAAGGCCTGGAAGTGGGACCCATTGCTCTGCTCCCCCTTCATTGACTAGAATTTAGCCATCTGCCCACAACTAACCACAAGGGAAGCTGGGAAATATGGTGTAGCTGTTTTCCCCACCCAGCGGCTGGGGAAAACCGGAAATACAAATTTCAGGAACAGTTAGGAGGTTCAGCCATAATACACACATTTTTCTTTATATTTGTCACATAGGAGTTGCTCAATGTTACATTTTTAGAGAACAGTGGAAATACCTCACATTGTAAGTTTGATGAAAGACAAGGGATGGAGCCAAGTGAAGGTTGGTCAGGAGGATACAATACCCTTTGTGTCATGATTTCCAGAACCAGTTTAACTCAAAGCAAGCCCTCTTCCTAGACTGTGGAGATGGGACTTTCTTTTATTAAGGGTATGTCCTTAAGTAAAAGATTAAGATCAAATTGAAGTGGAAACTTGGCCCCAAACTACACTGTTCTGTGCCCGGAGGAACTGGAATTAATTTGAAGCACACTATTACTCACCCCGATTATGTGCCAGTAGGAAAGGGAGATGATGATACTGTCAACAAGGCGAATTTTGTGTTCATTTTCTCTCACTCCAATGAGCAGTCATTCTAGATCTTAGATGTGACAGTTCATTGGCTACTCAGGCAAGCACTTGGCCTATCTACTCTGGACTCAACTCTGGTCCATCCTTTCCCTGAAGCAAAGCAGCCCAGAGACTCCTCTTTCAAACGTCCTTTAGGGAGTGGGTGTGGTCCTAAGAAGTTGGAGGTGAAGTCCATTTTTATTAGTAAATCATATTTTACCATTTGATTCCATGACAATGGTAAAGTCATTTTTCTTGGGGGTGGAGGGTGGTGAGTCTTACCTCAAAACATAAAGAAATTCATTTGAGAACATGGCAAATTTTAATTTCTTCAGCGTTAGAAGGGAGGAAAGCTGATTTTCTCTTAACATACTAAAATGATTTTTCTGAAACTTAAAAATATCCAGAAGCTGTTTTCTCTTGAGATCAGAACCTTTCTAAGCCTCAAGTTTAATGTTTGAGCTATTCAGGACCTCCAGGGAAGGCCAGGTTTCTTCCATGTTGCCTGTTCCCAGCTCCTTCCTCTGATTCTCTCATTTACATCATAAATATTCCTTTTCAACCCCCTACGTTTTAGCTCTTTCCTTTAAGAGAAATTTAAAAAGCAGTATTTTTTTTTTTTTTTTTTGCCATTTATTTTATTTAATTTGAATTCCATCTTAGAGTTGTTAATGTGTTTACATGCTATTTTTTCCTATATTCCTTCTCTCCGGTCAGGGAAAATGTTGAGCTTTCTTCAACACGAGATGGATTTAATTGGTTAATTTCATAATTTAGAGTCTTTCTTGGTCTACATTCCAAAAGGAGGGGATTCTTTAAGCTCAGTACAGCTACATTTACTTTTGAAGGAGCCCTTTATTTTGGAGTGAATAAAGTCTCTCTTATTAAACAGAAAATAAAAGAAGGTTTGGCAGGACTCTACTCCCCATGGATGAAACATCACAGGAAATTGAGAAATTGTTTCTTTTTGGCCTTGTGGGAAAATTTTGCTTGTGAAATTTAGTGTTAAAGTTTTAAGACGACTGCTTAAATCCATCAAGAAAGAGCTGTTGAATGCATAACAGCTTCTAGGGAAGAGGTGCCAGCCTGACCTTTCTGTATCTGGTCTGTTAAATGTTCAAGGAAGTGTGTGGTATGATCAAGAAGATTGTATTCTCTCCTACATAATGACTGAGTTAATTTTAAACAGAACGTAGAAATAGTTCATTAATTTAAGAATAATTTTGTGAAAAGTTGGCCTCAGCTGGGTGCTCCTTCATTTGTGCCTGTAAGACAGGACATTGTATAGGCCCAAATGAGAAACGAGTCCTAGGTAGAGAGTCCAGTTTCCATTCTCGGGTTGATCTATGGGCTCCAGAATTTTGATATTAAGCCTGTGTCTTGAGCTTCAGACCATCCTGCCAACTGAGGGTATTGCTTTCCATTTTCTTCACATAGGCACCTTGTTTGAAATTTGTGGCTAAAACCCATGTTCTCAGTTTGACTCCTAAATCTATTTTCCTTCTAAGTTCCTTAGGGACTCTGTGGGCAGCATAACCATATACTTAATTGTCCAAATCTGAAACCTTCATTGTTTTCTCTCTGCACTCCCCTCAATTTGCAGTCAATCACCAAGTTCTGCTACTGTCCCTAAATATGCCTGCAGTTATCTCCTTTCCTTCACCTTCCCCTTCCCAAATTCCCAGTTCAGGCCACAATTCTCTCATGCCTTGATTTCTCTAAAAACTTCCTTAACCAATCTCTTGCTTTCAGTTTTTTCCTCCCGTAATCCTGATTTCACCCTGCAGCCAAAATGATTTTTCTAAAATTAATCTTGACAATGTTACTTCCTGGCTTGAGTTTGATTTCTTTTTCTTTTTTTTTTTTTTTTTTTTGAGCCTAACTGTGCAATTTTCACTACAATATCCAAACTCTTGACTTGGCCCTTACTTGTACCTCTCAGTTCCCTCTCCCCACCCACCTTCCAGCTGCATCAGCCTCTGGACACATCCAGCACTTCTCACCTTAGCCAGAACTGGATTCTGAGTGCAGTCAGCCTTCTTTCCTCTGCTCTTTCCCATTCTTGGCTAATTCTAATCTATTTTCTAGAAATCCTCTGAGCCCTCTCTCTTGAGCCCCCTTCCAATCCTCCATTGGAATAGAGGCTTCTTTTCTGAGCTCCCACACTCTGAACTTACGTCTTAGATGGCTCATCCTCCACCGAGTGCAAGCTCCGCCGCCTCCCGGGTTCACACCATTCTCCTGCCTCAGCCTCCTGAGAAGCTGGGACTACAGGCGTCTGCCACCACGCCCAGCTAATTTTTTTCTTTTTTTCTTTTTTTTTTTTTTGTATTTTTAGTAGAGACGGGGTTTCACTGTGTTTGCCAGGATGGTCTCGATCTCCTGACCTCATGATCCTCCTGCCTCGGCCTCCCAAAGTGCTGGGATTACAGGCGTGAGCCACCGCGCCCGGCCAGCTTCTTAAGGGCTGCTTTGCAGCTCATTTCTCTTTGAAGGCTCTGTTCTGCCTGATAAATAAATAAATGAGAATGAATAACTACTTACAGTGTTTTTCTATATTTAAAATTGAATTCTAATTATACTGTTATAAAATTCGGTTAATTTTGGTGATTTTGGAGCATGGGAAATGCAACTAAAAAAGAATGAAAAAAAAAAAAACCCACTATGATTTGACATCAGAAGATATGAATCCAGGCTCGGTCACCACAAGCTGAGAGATTTGCTAAGTGTATCAGCCTCCCTGAGTCTCAGTTCCTCATCAATAAGCATAGGATAATTTCTCATGTAAACAAAGCTTGGCTGAGGACCAAGGAAGAAGTGCCCAGTGGGTGAGTGGAGGCACTCAGTGAACTGTAATGACTTCATAGGTGAGAGGAATTCTTATTTTCTGTATATCTGCAGTTCTCATTGTGCAAAACTCCAGCTTGGGAGAGGTGAGGTGTGAATGGTTTCATGGGACACCGATGGGAGGGGGATATTAGCCAGGTCTCTTCCCAATTAGGTGGAGCCACACCAACGGTGGGGAATTCAGCAATCCCTGTAAGGGGAAATTGTTCCTCTTTAGTTTTCCCATTGGGTAGAGCTCAAAAATACCCTTTTACCCTCTCAAATACTGTTGGTGACAGTGAGACCTGGCATAGTGTTGTAGCAATTTGATAACCTGTATTGAGAACTTTCACAATATTCATTCTTTTTGAATGAGTAATTCAATTTCTAGAATTTATCTAAGGGAATTATTTTTAACAAGAGAAGGGGAGCACTTAAGATGTGTAAAGATGTTCATTGCAGTTGTGTTTATTATAGTTAATGATCAAAAATAATCTGAAATGTGCAATCAGTGAGGGATTGTGATGGCATTGCCCTTTGGTGGGTTCTCTCTAAAATGGGAATGTAACGTTGAAAAATTACTTAAGTGAAAAAAACTAGGCTTAAACAATTCAATCTGTGGTTTAATAAAAAGTGTTTAAATCAAACAAGTATAGGAAAACAAAAGATGACCAGTGGGATAATACACTTTGTTTTAAATGGGGTTAGTTGTAACTAAGAAATCCGTAGGCAGGACTCTGCCTCCCTAGACTAACAGCTCCAATGAATGAAGTTCACTGTCTTCTGTGCAAAGGAATCTTTATTTGGCTTTGGCTCAAGGCCAGGCCTCCATCTCGTCTTCTAAAACCTGGAAGGAAGCATTCAGAGGAAAATATCGATCCGAAGTAAACTTCAGCTTAGAAGTTGGGGGCTGAAGTTGTAGGACACCAGGGAGGGAAAGCCTGCATTTACCCTTGAGCAATCGTCATGACAACAGCCTCCTAAGTCATCTTTGAGTGTGCAAAGAGCTTTTCTGTGCATTGTTCACTTAAATTGATTTCTCTTCAATTTAGCTAGCTAATTATCCAAAATGCCTGTAAAAATTATGAAAGAGGAGGGAAACACAGTTACTGATTTGGGGTCCATTCCCTTTATCTTCCTCATATTCAGGGATTTCCCCACTGCGTGGAATTAACTTTGAACCCAGGGAAATTACCTAGAAGGAAATAGCTGGGCTCAGGAAGCAAGCAGACATTTCACTGTGGCTTTATTCACGGGAGGCTCTCCAGATGTTTGGCAGATATTTTCTTACACGTGCCTACTGGACCTTGTGTTGTAAGAGGCACAGAACAGCTGTACACAGTCCAGCGTCACACAGCAAGTCAGGAGCAAGAATCTGTGTAGAATTAAGATCTTTTTGTCCCTCCCTCCTAAACTATCTAGCCCAAGTGTCTGCTCTCCCACGGGATTTTGTGCTCCTTTTTTTTACCGTCTGTCTCAGCTTCAAAAAAGATCTGTTTTCTCTTATTATTTTCCCACATTGCTGTGGTTCAGAACCGTAGTGCATTTGTCAAATGCATTGTGTGTGTCTTCACCCCTGCAGCTTCCCTGTCAGATGATTCAATACAAGGCAATGATCTCTCCACTAAGGGGGAAGAAAGAAAGTGAGAAAGAAAGAAAACAGCTCAGAGCCCTAAACCCTGGGTTGTGGCTATTTTTCTCCTAGACAGGCTGCTCTCTCTTATCTGATTGGAGTCTCCGTGTTCTCTGAATGGGAAATAAATCTTAACACAGAAATTCAAGCGTTAGTTTCCAGGTGTTTGATAGGAAGCTTTCATCCCAAGTGGTTTGTTTATTTATTCATTTATTTTTTGTCGGGGGGAGTTTGTTGCATTATTTGACCAAGGACAGTGTTGACCACCTCCGGTTTCTACTTCTCTTTCGAAGTTTATTTTATGTTTTGTTGTGGTTTTCAGATTTCTCATGGTTTGGATTTGGGAAAGTAAAATCAAGACAAGGTGTTGGTAAGTAGTTAACTCACTCCTTCTTTGGATAAGTAATGAGTCTATGTTTTTATTCGGATGAAAATGCTTGGACCCTCTTTACATTCCACGGTCTTTGATTCATTTTCTGTGTTCCTGGTTTTTGATTTGTTGAAGTAGGTCTAGAATTTTTTCCAGAAAAGGCATTACTGTTGTTAATTGAGTTCAGTACATGGTTTTACAGTTTTAGATTTGACTCGTTTTTATCCTGTGGGGGGAGTGTTAACTGTCGTTCCAGTTCTAGTTTGTGATGCATTTTTAAGAAGGTTAAGGAAATAAATGCAACTTCATTTCAGTTACATGTACAGGGAATAGTTGACTGAACAGTCAAACTGGACAAGTTTAGGTCTTAACTTTCTTCCATTGGCCAAGATGTAATAGAGTTCTGAATTGGTAAATCAGTTTCCATTTATGACCATTCCTCTTTCAAAACAGATTCTAACGTCCAGACGCTGTGATTTGTGCTTGATTGCATTCTATTCCCCGCATTCAGACTATGTGCTGACAATTGAAAAGCAGAGCTTGTAGCTTACCAAGTGAATGCAGATGATGTAGCGCATCATTAGAATTGAAATCAGGTGTGATCTCTTGGGACCTCTAATTTGTTCAGAGTTTTCTATGGGTACAGAGACAATGAACAGGAATTGCTCAGAAGGCATGAGAAGACAGGCATTATTACATCTTTCATGTGGGTTTCCAAGATCCGACCATCTTGGGCATCTGTTGGTTCATATAGTGTTTCTTTTGGTAGCAAGGTTGGCCATAGGTAAAATGTCAAAATAGGGGAAATGTATCCATGTCAGGAGACTGCTCAATTCCAAACTATCCACCCTATGCTTGTTCATCCTGGCCATATAAGGAGCTGTTTCCTGTCACTTTCGAACCTGACATCAGACCTCGTCTTGTTGGGCAGCCTCTATCACTGTCTGTCCAGTGATCCAAAAGTGACCAGTGGGCTGAGGCAGCCTGGCCAGATGGGGCCTGGGCATGGGGGGAAAGTCACCTTGACTCTCGCTAGTTCCATGGATTCCAAGGTTAAAGTTCTTAACCCGCAAAGGGGAAGTGGAGCCCTGGCAAAGTTAGAACATCAAGCTCAAGTAGTCAGGGCTTCTAGGCAGCTCCCCAGGGGCAAATTTCAGACACGGCTGATCATTGTCACTTTACCAAGATACCGGAGGGAGCATCCTGCCTGGGCAGTCTTAAAGGTGTTCTGTTTTACGGGTTTGATGCATATGCGTGCACAGGTGTATCGCGTGTGTTTTTGGGGAAGGTGGTAATAAACTCTCCCATCACAGTGCTATAAGACAGGGTCTTGCTTCTGCTAAATTGCAAGTCATTCCAACCCCTTAAATATTTTTTCAAGCCAATTTGCACTGCTGAAGGGTGCTTGTTCCTGAAAAGCTGCAAAAATGTGGTTTTACTGTTTTAGGCCACAGCAGAGAGTTCTTCAGAATTATTCTTCCAGCTGCAATCCGGCAGAGGTGCTGCTCTTACAAAACATAGGTTTCATTATTTTTCAAGTCTGCTGAGACCAACAGTTTAGGAGATGATTGCCATTGAGAAGATAGTGTGTTACTCATGGTTCCCAAAAGAAAGGGGCACACCACGCAATGCAGAGCCACGTGGGGAAGCGCTGGGATCCATTAAGAGGCAGAGGAAGGAAGGGAGAACTTGGACAGGAGCTGTTAGTGTGTTTCCAGGGTAAGGAACTGGGGAGGGAGGGTAAACAGGTTTAGGATTGGCTAGTCTGAGTAATTTCAACAGGCTCTAGGGTACAGGAGCTGTCTAGAGTTGTCAAGTACCTGGCCCTGGCGTGGGGAGGGCAGGTGGATAGTGGCCTGAAGTGTGAGCCTCACATGAGGAAGGTGGTTGGGGGTGTTGTCTCTGGATTGGTTGATTTGCATTTGAAAGGCGTGCTCCCAGGCAGGGTATTTACCATCTGTAGGAACTGACTCACCCTTTGTGGGAGGGCTGTCCCTCCAGGATCAGCAGGGCCCCAGATGTCAAAGCACCAGAATCCAGAATATAAAAAGGCTTGCTTAGTACAGCTGCTCAAGAGTACTAACCCTTCCCCTCACCTTGAAGGCACTATTGGTATTGAGAGAAGAAAACTCCCCCAGATGACCTTCGTGATTCTTATCACAGGAAATTAAGTCTACGATAGGCTCAGAAATGTCTGTAAAGTCATAGTACAGGATATGCGACCAAGCAGACATATTAAAATAAAAATGGGCTAAAAATGTTTCCAGACTGAACTCATGTTTGTCAGCTGAGTGATTAGAACTATTTACCCTAAATCAGCCAAGTGTGCACATACCTCGCCATTTAAAACTTTATATGAATATTATAATATAGTTTTTCAAGTCCTCATATGAATTTCGTTTAACACATGGTGATGTGCCCCTTTATTCTTCTGTCTTTTTCGTGGTGCCTGCTCAAACACATGCATAGACATACAAAGACACATCCTGTGATATGCGCAGACAGGCTGCTGTCAAATTATGTAGACATTCATTGTCCCCGCTGAGAGCTGCTTCTGCCTTCCCAACTTTGCTGTGCTTTGCATTCCGTTATATCAAAATGTTCACAGAAAAATGGGCTTAAACCCTGCAACCTTGACAGCCATATATATCAGTCTTCTAGGTTTTGGAACATCAATAATGAAGAAAACAGCACTTGAATTAATATCCCCCTTGATGAATTGTTGAGGTTTATGTGTTACTCACATTTGTCAACAGTGATTTTTCTGGCAAAGTGAAAAGGCTTTTGAAAAATTACCTGTGGTACTTTTTACTGCTTCTATGCTTAATCCTCCTCTCGCTCCCCAAACAAAAGCTCATTCCCTTCCAATCTGTTCCATCGGAGTTGGGCGTTTTAATTGGAGAGGTTTAGGAAAGAAAAGGGTATCTCTTAGTGAGGAAGGAGAAGCAGAGAGCAAATCACTTGGTTGGACTCTTTAAGTGAGGGCTTCGCTGTGCACTTGGCAGAAGATTCAAAGTCTGAATTCGGGAATCTCAAGTTGTCTTCTAGGTATCAGCCTCCTCAGACATGATTGAACGCTGCTCTGACGTTCATGAACTTCAGAGCATGCTGGGCCAGAGGAGAGTCAGAGAAGAAAGCAACTGGGGTCAATGCATTTCTAATTGTTGCAGGGGCTCCAGAAGGAAACATTGCTGGATGTCTGACAGCATGTGGAGTGTTTTAAAATGAAACTCCTGTACAAAGGCATAAGAATGATACCATGGACTTCCGAGACTGTGGGGAAAGGGCGGGACGAGGGTGAGGGATAAAAGGCTACACATTGGGTACATTGTTTGCTGCTTGGGTGATGAATGCACCAATATCTCAGAAACCACTAAAGAACTTATTCATGTAACCAAACATCACCTGTTCCCCAAACAACTATTGAAATAAAAACAAGAAATTTTAAGAAAAAGAAACTCCTGCATTTCTGGGGGTAAAGGTAGTGCCTGGAATCTACTGAGAAATGTGCAGCCTTGACTGTAGTCCTTCAGGGAGCTCAGGCAGTAAGGAGCATGTTTTGGTAACCTTGCAGGAGGTAACAGCCGTGTCTGGAACCAAGGAAGGGAGTCAGTGGTGACATTTTATTGACAAGATGTAGAAAACTTAGCATAACATATCTTCATTTTTTTTTTTTTTTTGAAACTGAGTCTCACACTGTCACCCAGGCTGGAGTGCAGTGGCGCCATCTTGGCTCACCACAGCCTCTGCCTCCCGAGTTCAAGCAATTCACCTGTTTCAGTTGCCCGAGTAGCTGGGATTACAGGCGCGTGCCACCACACCTGGCTAATTTTTGGACTTCTAGTTAAGATGGGATTTCACCATGGTGGCCAGGCTGGTCTCGAACTCCTGACCTCGTGATCTGCCTGCCTCAGCCTCCCAAAGTGCTGGGATTACAGACATGAGCCACCACGCCCGGCCAACACATCTTCATTTTTAATTGCTGGCCAGAAGCTGGATGATCTAGGCCTGTCAGGGAGCAAGTTGCAGAACAGGGATGATTAGGAATATTGGAAAGAACTTGTCTTTATAGTTATTCTTGGCAGGATTTCTGCTGTATCCTAACGCAGGTGAGCTAGACACAAGACGAGCATAACTGATGGGCTTGCCTTTGCTTTTGAGTGTTTTGAGGCTTCTAAATTGGCTGTGTGAGGACTTGTTTGCAGAAGTGAGCCGAAGTGCATCATTAAAAGCAGCTTAAATGCACATCCCTTGAGAGAATGCTTCAAAAATTACCTATAATAACAGCAGGCTGTCTCCTGCATAGTTTGTTTAAGACACTGCTTAGCTGGGGAATGTCCAACTGTTATCACTACAAACTGTGATAATCTCCATATGAGGGGGAAAAATGGATCTTGGAGGTTGGGGGATGAGGTATTATTATATTTCATAGGGGATTCAAGACTGGTTAACAAAACAACTTTTGTTTTCAGAATTGCTGTGCTTCTCACTAAAATAGTTAAGTGTGAGGGAAAAGGCAGAAAAAGGATGGAAGTGCTGAAACATGCATTTAGTTGCGGGGGGGGGGGGGGTTGGAAGAAAGCACATTTCCTTGCGTAGGAAGTAGCAATTCAGACTTTTCCTGGCATGGCATTTGCCTTGGCTGCGCATTTGATTCTGCCTTTTCACCCCCTATTGTCTTTTCTCTTTATTCTTTCTCTGGGCTTATGGCAGTAGTCGGGTCAGTGGTCTGCTTCCATGGAACCCTGCCTGTGTAATACATACCTCGTCCACCTCCCACGTAGACAGTACCTGTCATGAGCCACTGCTGTCTTCATTGGTTTGAAGCTTTCACGTAGACCTTTATCTTTGCGAATCTAATTTTGGTTGCAAACAGTATGAGTTTAGTGGCTAATGGGTAAATTGTTTAGACAGGATACAGTAGACTGTATGTGTGAGCATACACATTCTGAGACTTTGGACTAGAAAATTTGTCTTGTACAGAAAATGCTATGATTATTAATTTAGTACAAAGACACCAAGTAATGACTCTATAAAGAGTATTACAGCTGAAGACAAAGCAGGTAACTTTGCCATGGGATTGATCCATTATTGTTATAAAAGTATTTTGTAGACAAAAGTGGTGCAGACACTCACAGAATATGAAGAAAGAGGAATATAGTCATAGGACAGTCAAATGTATATCTGGTCTACCAGTTAAAGTTCATTTAGTAATACCTAGTAGTAATACATACTCATGAAGCAGATTTAAATTTGTAATACATTTTCCTATTACTAGTCTCATTCTAGTGTCATAAAATAAGCAAATATTATTTTGCATATGAGTGGATGTAGAAATCCAAAGAAAGTAAGTGACTTGTCCAAAGGGTAGAGACAGAAACCCAGATCCTGAAATTCCCAGAAGAACTTTCAATGCTCTGTGAAATAGGAATCCCAGATTCATGTTGAGAGTTTCAATGACAGAGTGTTCTAGACACAATCACAGAACAGAGAGGAAAGCTACATATTATCTTACAGGAGAAGGAAGTGAAGAAATTGGAGCTCTCATACACTGCTGGTGGGAATAGAAAATGGTGCAGCCACTTTGGAAAAGTTTGGCAGTTCCTCCAAATGTTAAATATAGAGCTACCATATGACCCAGTAATTCCACCCAAGAGAAATTAAAACACGTGTCCACATAAAAATTCATATATGAATGTTCGTAGTAGCATTATTCATAATAGCCAAAAAGCCAGAGCAACCCAAATGTCCACCAACAAATGAATGGATAAATAACGTGCGACATAGCCACACAATGGAGTATTATTAGGCAATACAAAGAGAAGAAGTACTAATACATACTACAATGTGGATGAATCTTAAAAACATGATGTTCAGTGAAAGAAGCCAGTTACAAAAGATCACATATTATATGGTTCCATTCATATGAAATGCCAGAGAGATAGAGTGTAAATCTGTGAATATCCTCGGCTGAAAGTGGGGAGAATGGGGAGTGAGTGCTATCTGGGTGATGAAAATGTCCTACAATTAGATTATAGTGATTATTGCACAACTCTATGAATATACTAAAACCCACTGAATTGTACACTTTAAATGGGTAAATTTTATGTATGTGAATTACAGCTCAACAAAACCATTGATTACAGGAGAATATATGTATTTTTCTATCTCCAGGCCCAGCTTCCGTTATCAGCAATGATGATGACTCTGCCAGCCCACTCCATCACATCTCCAATGGGAGTAACACCCCATCTTCTTCAGAAGGTGGCCCAGATGCTGTCATTATTGGAATGACCAAGATCCCTGTCATTGAAAATCCCCAGTACTTTGGCATTACCAACAGTCAGCTCAAGCCAGACACATGTAAGTACAGCTGTTTATACTTATTGGCCCATTTGCTGCATAGCTGTATCAACCAGAGTGTTTATCAGAGTCCCTGACAGGGATGACTGGCGGGGGGCAGGGTGCAGTGAAATGTCTGAGGATTCTTGCAGCTTTTGGTCCAGGAATAGATCCTTTAGTTTGTTGCTTATGGAATTCTTTGGGTGTGTCTCCTGCTGGGAAGGGAACTGTGGGCAGATACTGACTTCTCTTGGGATCTATTTTCCAAAACCATTTGTCAATGTGAAGTTGGAATCAGGCATGCTTATCTTGAAAAAAAGAAAGACAGAAACCAGAAGTATCATTAGAATGCACATATATCAGTTATAGATGACAAGCAAATGAATGTAATTTAAATTTAGCTTGTTGAGTCATTGAAACATGCACTCTAGGTAGCTGGGAAGGCACTGTGTTGCCCACAGGTGGTATCAGTTTGGGGAGTCCTGTATTCTTTGCTCAGTCTGAGTTCCCAGCATGAGGCCTTGTTGCATTGCCACAATAGCAAGGAGACATGTTAGCAGATGATTTGCATATTAAGTACATTGACTTTCATTTTTCAAAACCAAATTAACCCATTAATCTCTGTTAGCAAGCTTGAGATTTTTCTAAGGGCTTTTTGTGCTATCTTCTGCACCACTGCTCCAATATTAAACTTGTAGCACAGCCTTAAAGACAACACAAAATAAACCCACGGTGGACAAACAGGCTTATGGCATTGGGATTCCAGGCCTTCCTTCATACGTGACTAAGGGGCCGTGAGGGCAATGACATCAGGTGGCCCGGATCCCAGAGATTCCCTGCCACTAAGGAGTGGGTATCCTGCATGTTTCCATCCCGACTTAAATACCATTCTCCTGCCTTGTCATAGAGGTAAGGTAGAGGATTACTGCAAGGTTAGGCTTTGGGGGCTGACTCTTCGTCAAGAGCTTTCATGGGATGAAGGGCCTTAGCAATGAGTGTCAGATCTGTGCATGTATAAGGAAATATCTATAACTTCATCCTATTCACTCAAATTTATCCCAAGGTATGTTTAAGGTTGGATGTGAGTTTAAATGTTAGGAAGAACAGTATTATGAGCTTTTAATGTGTGAGACTGGAATCCACCAGAGATTTTGGTTGACTCTGTAACATGACAAGATAAATAGAATAATGTGTGAAGAATATTGAGCTCCTTAAAATAAGAGGTATTAGTTGAAATCAAGGTATTATTACTCTTAATATTGTCATTATGGTGTGAACAAGGTGAGTAGAGGTATTGCTTAAAATGTGCCTTCTTTGATGGGGTGAGCCTCCTCCAAAGATCCTTGGAATGCCCTGTATGCAGAACTGTCAAATAAGGAGTAAGACTAAGCAGGATACTGTGATGGGAGCATCTGTCATCATTTTGATTGTTCTCCCTAGGAATAGAGTACTTTGACATTGACACCTCAGTCACCACCTGAACCAGGCCTATGATGCTTTTCAGTTAGCCTGAGGCTGTAGTATAATTGAGGCTGACTAAAATCAACATACCCTCAAAAAGTTGCTTTCCTTTGTGGAGGGAGGGAAGATAAAGCTGCATAATTAAGTAGACCCGATCAGCCCAACAAGTCCAGTAAGAGAAATTGAACAAATGAGCAAGAGAGCAAACAAACAAAGTAACAAACGAGATCTTCTAGACAAAAGTGGGCTACATGGCTGGAAGTGCTTTCTTCCCTGGGAGGCGGAGGTAGGCGGATCACGAGGTTGGGAGATCGAGACCATCCTGGCTAACACAGTGAAACCCCGTCTCTACTAAAAAATACAAAAAACTAGCTGGGCGAGGTGGCAGGTGCCTGTAGTCCCAGCTACTCGGGAGGCTGAGGCAGGAGAATGGCGTGAACCCGGGAGGCGGAGCTTGCAGTGAGCTGAGATCCGGCCACTGCACTCCAGCCTGGGCGACAGAGTGAGACTCCGTCTCAAAAAAAAAAAAAGAAAAGGCCGGGCACAGTGGCTCACGCCTGTAATGGCGCAGTGGCCAGCACTTTGGGAGGCTGAGGCGGGAGGATCACGAGGTCAGAAGATCGAGACCACCCTGGCTAACACGGTGAAACCCCGTCTCTACTAAAAATACAAAACATTAGCCGGGCGTGGTGGCAGGCACGTGTAGTCCCAGCTACTTGGGAGGCTGTGGCAGGAGAATGGCGTGAACCCAGGAGGCGGAGCTTGCAGTGAGCCGAGATTGCGCCTCTGCACTCCAGTCTGGGTGACAGAGCAAGACTCCGTCCCCCCTCCCAAAAAAAAAAAAGAAATCCAGGAAGAAAGGCTTCAAAGGTTATTTCCTTAATCTGGAGTCTGTGGAGATTTTTTGCAAAGGTTTGGGTTCCCTTTGGAGTAGTCTTGATTGTGTGGCTCAGTCATTCTGTGCCTCCTGTCAGTTTCTGGCCTCTACCCAAGTGGCCAACCTCCATTTGGTCATTCCTTCTGTATAAAGTCTTGCTAGGCCCTGCACCCAACCGCAGTGTCCCGGCTTTGTGTCCTCAGTCACTCCACACCATATACCAAAAAAGATTTTCATTTTTCCAGGCAACAAGCCACGTATACGCTCATGATTTTAAGAACACTTAAAATCACAAATCTTCCATGAATCCTTTTTCAAATAAATGAGAACGAAGAAGCGATTTACTTCTTTCCTTCCCTTCACCCTTTTGTAAATGTCATTTTTTTATCTCATATTTTTTTTCCTTTATCTTTGGTGTATCTGTGGCCTTCTGTTAAATATTGAGTATGAGCACTCTCATGTGTTTCTGCAATCTCTTTTAGGTTAGATTGTAAGCTCTTGGAGAGCAGGATCTTTATCTGTTGACCTATTCCTTCATAGCACAGGACGTGGTGTACCTTTGATGTTGGCCACATGTTGACCAGATGTAGCTTTATATTACTGAAATATTAATTGCTAGCAGATATGTAACAAGAAAGATGACTCATAATCATTTTCATTAGTTTTATTCCTATCAAACTTGCCTACATAGTTGTTTATTTATTAGACAAGTTTTAAATAATATATTAGCCAATTTAAACAGATTTAGATAACAATTTTAGCAGAAATAGGCTTTGGACAAAAAATCTTTTCTTTGAACATTCTAATTGTAGTCATGCAGAAATTAAAATATTTCAAAATGTATAGACCTGACATGTAGACTAATCTGTTGCTATAGGCCCATGAAATGTTGAGAACTTAGATTTCAATTAGATAATTCCCATTGACTATATATATGTGTGTGTGTGTGTGTATATATATATGTGTGTGTATATATATACACACACATATTTATGTGTGTTATATAAATATACACACATACATGTACTCTATATATACACACATATGTATATGTACATATACCTATATGCACACACATACATATGTATATGTGTATGTGTGTGCATATAGGTATATGTACATATACATATACATATGTGTATGTGTGTATATATATATAAAAAACATATATTTTAGAGACAGAGTCTCACTCTGTCACCCAGGCTGGAGTGCAGTGGCACAGTTGTAGCTCACTATAACCTGGAACTCCTGGGCTCAAGCAATCCTCTTGACATAGCCTCCTAAGTAGCTAGGACTCTTAGGTACGCACTGCCATGTCTGGCTAATTTTTTTTTTATTTTTTATTTCTATTTTTTGTAGAGATATAGTTCTCACTATGTTGCCCAGGCTGGTCTTGAACTCCTGGACTCAAGTGATCCTTCCCAACTTGGCCTCCCAAGGGAGGGATTGCAGGCAGGAGCCCCATTGAATATTTTTTACAAGTGAGCTTTTAAAGAACCTCTAAAGAAGGGCTCTTTTAAGAAGTTGCAATGAAAAAAACATTGAGAAGATCTCAGAGAGAGTTTAGAAAACTTACCATGTGCTTAAAGCATAATATCACATGGACAGTACAACGTTACTATTCTTATGGATCCATCAGAGACTTGAGCCAAAAACTGGCCTATTTACTTCTCTTTCCTAAAACTGCATGCTATTCAAAGATGTTGACTTTAGAATATACACGTGATCTTACAAAGATCACTGAATTGTAAGAATCTATTGTGTGTATGATCTATATGTATGATCTTACTCATTTCACTGAAGTTTAAGAATCTAACTTACATAATAAAGACAATTCATGAAATATTTATTTATAACACTATTTTAATGCTAGGAACTAGAGAGCTCTTGAAAATAATGGCTTGTTCCCTGCTCTCAAGGAGTCTCACTGGCAAGGCCGATAGTTAGATCATTATATAATCATAATGCAATGTGATAGGCATTACAATAGAATAGGTTAGAGCATGGGTCCAAAACCCCAATTACCACCAAGAATCAGGCACGTCAATGTAAGAAACAGGCTGGAAGAAAAATGATGTGGGGTAGTGAGGACCATGCTGGAGTATGGGCCTGGTATTGCCAGATATTCTAATTTTTTTCCAGAGAAAACAGGCGTTTATTATTTTGTGTGGATTCCCCAAGATTTAAGACACCGGGTGAGATAAATAAAAATATATCAGTGTGAGGCAGGTTTGACTCGCAGTCTACCACCCGTTTGTGATACTCTGAATTAGACCTGAAGGATCAATGAATAAAAATACCTTATTTTACAAACGATGCTCAGAAGTAGCTTGTCCAGAGTGATACAAGCTCAATACGTGCATAGTTTGGCTTTAAAAACAAAATAATAAACAAACATGATCAAATCCGACTTCTTAAAATGATGCATAAAATAATTTTAGTGAAAGATGGTGATCAATTATATCCCCTGAAGTATGTTTTCACTATCTGGAGTGATGAGGGTTTCATTTACAAAGTCCGGAGGTGGTTTGCAGGATTGTAGAGCAATCTGAACAGGGCTGAATTCCTCCCGAGCACGTTCCAATAGCAAGTCTGTCTACTTTATTGCAGGGCCCAGAGGTTCCCCCAAGACCGCCTGATAATAATTTGGTATTTGGAGGCTCCTGTGTCACTGCAGGAACTAAAGGAGGCTAAATCCATGCCTGATGGAGGAGAAGAGTTCTATGGTTATCTGCAAATTCTGGCCAGACAAGATCTTGACGTCACTCCTTAGCTTCCATAACCTAGCCAAGCAAGAAGTTGCCTTTCCAAGACAAAGCAGTGTGCTCTAATGACTAACCCCTCAAAGTACTCTGCCACTTTAACTATAGACCCATCTCCTCGATCAATCAGGATGGCAAGATGGAGCTGAGGAGCTCAGCAACATCAAGTCTGGAGTTGGTCTTTAATTCAACTAGCTTGTTTAGACGTGTCTGAACACCACGTCACCTGACAGCACGGGGTGGTTTCCCAGTAAAATTCACAAACTCGGCTCAAGGGCAGCTGTGTGCTGCTTTCCTTTCCTTGCCTGCTGAGAAAGGTTTTGACAGGGAACAATGGAAACACACCTTCTGAGCTGAAACAAACCAACAGAAACAAAACACACTAACCAGCAAAAACCCCAAATCATCAGTCTTGGGTTCTCTTGAAGGGTGGGAGTGCGTCTTATCTTCTCCCGTCGGAGCAAACACGATAGATGTCCTCCCTAAAATTGTGTCTTCCCTAGAGCAGCCTTGTAAATTAGCTAGGGTCCTAGGCTTGAGGCCTAAATCGACTTAAAATTGTCTCTAAATATGGACCTGGATGTGTTTGTACTTGCAGAGCATGCCCTCTTCATGTGCCTAGGGCTAGTAACTCCCTGTGGCAGAGGCATATAAAGTATTCTGACTTTTTTTTTTCTTTTCAATTTAATTCCATTTCCAATGAAATGGATTTTTAAAAATTTTCTCCAGAGTGTGCCATACTTCTCCAGCTATTGTAGTTAATGTGCGTGTTTCCTTGTGTATATGTGTGTTTGTGTGCGCATATGTGTTTTCCTAGTGGTCACATGCTTGTTAGGCAATTATGTAGATAAGCACAGATTCGTAGACCAGCTAGACCTGAGGAAAGAAGACCTTATAAAGGGAGGGAGTATTTTAACAGTAGCTAAAGCTATCACACAAAGCACCCATTCTGTTCCCCTCAATAGCCACAGCCCACTTCGTCATTGTCTTACCAATAAGGGGAAAGGATGTAGGTGATATTTTCCACAGAACCGCAGAGGTTTTGAACATATTTGCAGTATTACTTTGAGTACACATGAGCAAAAATTCTGAATTATATCCAGGACCCAGAAGCTTATTAGATCAAAGAGTGCGGGGCCCTTCAGAGTTACCGGAGATTATCTTCAGACTTCAGTGCAATCGAATGACCATGGTCCATTTTGATGGTTAGAGATAGGACTGATAAATGGGTAGAAACAATTGCTTTAGCACTTTCTTCTGTACTTTGCCTATTAATGTTTTGTCTTTCAAAAGTATATTTTCTTCTAATTGTTTAATTGGCCAAATAATGACTGCTTTGGGAGTTGTTTGTATGCCTTGGAAGGCCATGGCCTGCACTTTAAAAATAAGCTAAGTCCATTCTGCCCAGCATGAGCATTAGGACAGAGAATGCAGTTATTTTAGGATCCTTAAAAATTGCTTCTTTTATGGCACACTGGGTTGACGACTCATCTCGTGGGAACCTTCATGGTACGTTGCTGCTGTTTTGCAGGTCCCAGTACAATTCTTTCCCCTTCTCAGTGCCATGGCCCCCCCATTGCTAGCTACAACAATTTGATATCATATTCCATTTTCAACTCCAAAGGAGATGGTAAGAAGCTATCAAATAATGCTTTTAAAAAGCAACTTCAGTTTCTTAAAAGAAAGGAAATGAATACATGCTGCATAATTACATTTAAAATGTAAGCCTTGTTATTATAAGCTGCACCGAGATGAAGATTTGTTAGCAAACCAGTTTCGAGC
This sequence comes from Macaca fascicularis, assembly GCF_037993035.2. Lineage (NCBI taxonomy): Eukaryota > Metazoa > Chordata > Mammalia > Primates > Cercopithecidae > Macaca > Macaca fascicularis. The sequence continues at coordinate 115,505,632 of NC_088389.1, forward strand.
ACACTCACAGTGAAGTAAAATCATGTTTTTAGCATCTGACTATTGGGTGATATTATTCTTTGTTATCAAAAAATAAATATCACTTGATTATAGTATTCTTAGACCTCCTAGAGAAAACACTCCAGTCCTAAGTTTGGTGTCTGAAAAGAAAAACAAAAATAAAGGTTATGGATTTAGGTCAGGGAGACACTCAGAGTGATACTCTGAAGACTGCGTTTACTCCCTCATCATCAGCCAACCAAGATGGAGTTCTGCATCCTGCACATATCAGACATTTCAGTCCAATTTCACCGAAGCATCAGTGATGTTCTAGAAGCATCCCAGCAGATGGAGGATCCTAATGTATTTGTTCTGGGTATTTCCTCAGGCCCAGCCTGACTGGAGTGTGTGTACCAACAGGATGAATCCAATCAAGCTATGCCCCCATTTTGGTTTTGGGTTGATCACTCTCGCATGTGCCAGCAGATTGTGGACCAGGACCAGCTCAGCAGACACAGTTGCAGAGTAACCTCCTATGTTGCTAAGAAGCTCCTGCTACCCAGGTGCTTTGAACAATTGAGTGCTCCCTCTGGTTAAGTAGAGGTGGGACCACTGGAGTTTTTCTTGGATGTGATGCTCAATCCTTTATGGCAGCTATTATAACAAAGTGCAGGTTTCCTCCCTGGGAAGTGCAGCTTTTCTCTGTCTTTACTAATTCTGCCAGCCTGTGAGAGTAACCACCATAGCTGGGCTTCTTCTCAGATTGTCATGCCAGGTCTCCTTGCTGGGGAGCTGTGATGCTGCTCTGAGGTTGATCGCTGAGGTTGTAGTGGGTTTTTGTTTAGTTTTTCTGGATTGTTCTTCTTTCTCTTGAATGGCAAGAGAAGAAACATTTTCTCTAACCCACGGCCAGGAAGGAAATGGGGATAGAGCTACTTCTTAGTTCAACCTGGTTGCCACATAAAGGAATCTCTCTCCTTGGACTCAGCCCCTAACTGGAAGCAAGAGCCTCTGCCTCCTGAGACTGAGAGAGCAGCCCAAGGAGGAGATGAATCCATTCTGTCCTTTGTTTGGGTTTGCTTCCTGTCAGTGAGAGAATGCTGAGGCAGTTCCTGATATGTGAAACTTTCATTTTTAAAACCAGGACAGTCCTAAACAGACCGCAATGCATTGGTCAATCCCAGTTGGTATAGGCCCAATGATTTTTGCTAGTAAGATAGAATCGTCTTCCTCACCCAAAATGCTTTTAAGTGCCCTAAAATGGGTATTTCAAAATAAAAATAAATAATACAGATTATAGTAGAAAACCTGGAAAACATAAGAAACAAAGATGAAATGAAAAGTCCCATGTAATTCCACCAGTTAGAGTTAACCACTGACATCATTTGGATATATGGCTTTCTAGTCTTGTGGGTATCCTTTGAATCTCTTGTAATATAAAGTCTGACCATATGTGCCCTTGCCTTTATTTGTACTGGAGTCTGTTAATATATTTATAGTAATAGCTCCCTTTGGGGCGATTGTGCCACACAGTGTGTAGGAAGCACATTGGGTGTATTATTCCCAGTTTCATATTTTGTATTTCCTTGGGGATGTGCAGGGGTTAAGAGCGGGGGTCTGGCCATAACTGGCCACGTCAGACTCTCATATGGTAAGTATCACAGAGCACACGAGGCCTGTGTTATGCGCTGGAAAGACTCAGGAAATGAGAGGCTCTCTTGTTCTGACAAGGCAGGCTGAGAGCACTCATTTAGGGTCATCACTCCAGATAACTCTAAATGCGGTTTATTGCTCAACTGAAGCAGATGATCACTTTTTGCCTCCAAGTTCTTCACCCTAGCTAGCTCCTTTCAAAGAGCTGAGTGTGCTGGATCTTAAAGGGCCAAGCTAGTTACATCTCATACATTTCCCAATATTTAGGGATGCCTTCTGTTCCACTGAGGATCCTTTGGCTATGCAAGGACCTCTGATGAGCCGGAGTCTCCCTTTGGTCACTCCCAGCTTTGCTTAAACTTGATGGAGTTTGCGGTCCAGTGATCCCCGGATCTTTCATCATGAAAGCCTTCCTTCCTCTCCTGATGTCTGAGGCCTCTAGATCTAGACTGGGGTTCTGGCAAGGAGGCTTCTATCAATAGTGTGAAATCCAATAATATGTTAGTGTTGGTATTTTGCACAGTAATATTAAGGCTAGATTCTAAAAATGAGTTCAAATGAATAAGTTTCTGTGATGTAAGAGATTAGATATGTGTGATTTCAGAACCAAAGGCAGGGGGGAATCCCAGAAAGAAAACAATAATATAAGCCTAGTTTCTATATATTATTCTTATTCATTACTGTATATGGGTAGACATCAATATTCTTTTTTATCCTGTTACTATTAATGAACACATTTTTTAACTATGCCATTGAACTTTTGGGTGCACTAAAGTGGAACCCAAGCTCCTCATTACATAATAATGGCATTTGGACTGAGGGCCATATTCCTAAATTTCCAGTAAAGTGGTTGGTATAGAGAGGACAGGATAAAGCCCTATAGTGTGCAGTTATATCAAAACAGCTAGTCTCCACTTTAGGGAATGCCTTTACTAGAGATTACATGAAAGGTCTGCTTATAAAATAAGCAGATATGGCACCACTAAGCAGCCACCTGAATTGTTTTCCTACAGGAATGATTAATGTTCAGATCCATTTATGTTTTCGTGCTCAATACTTACTCCCCTTCCCTGCAACACCCAAAGGGTTTACTTTTGAAGTCATTTGGTCTTCAGTCTACTACTGAGGAATAGAGAGGCACTAACTGCTTTACCCAGGGTCAGAACTCATGTTCTTACCTTCTACTAATAGAGTACTTGAGTTAGATGGACTAACTGGTCTCACATTTTCTCTATCTTGGTTTTACCTCCATAAACATCAATATCTTTACCCACGTGGTTTTTCTCTCCTCCCCTTTTTTCCATATGTATTAGGGTTCAGGAACTATGAAGCTAATGATCACATTTCTTCCTAGTTCCTAATTTCATTAGTGCCATTTCCTAATATCTACAGAAACAATTATCAATACATGTAGCTGCTTGAGCCTCATTTAGAAGGGTAGCCTTTCTTCCCCAAGTGTTGTCAGAATGTACACATTTAGTCTGTCTTTTTCCCTCTTAGGAGTCTTTGTTTTGAGTTGATGGGTAAAATTCCTCTATTTACATGTGAGATTTTTGATTTCACTGAATTCTACCTAGATTTTTATGGACATTGGATTTGAAAGAGGAAAACACTCGTTTTCTTAGTAAGATATTGGTGATACATAGCTACGCCGCTGACTTCCAAACTCCTGGGCTTTGGGGAGGGCGACAGTGGCCAAGTAGCAGGCAGAATAAGATCATCACTCATGTCCTGAATCACACTTTCCCTCTCGGGTTGTGTATATGCTCTGCTACTTCCTACATATTACATCCTGAATTTTTAAGTAAAGTGGATCTTAGCCAGATTTGAGTCTAATGGCTGATTCATCGGCATAGTTCTTGGCGTTAACATCTCAGTGCTCTCTTTTGTTCTCTTCGAGAGGATTCATGTCATTGAGGGCCTTTGTGCCTCCTGTTGTCTCAGTGTGAGGAAGAGCTTTGGTGTGAGGGCAGAGCTATGTAAAGGGCTGCTGGGTTGGGGGATTAGTTCATATGGTCCCCACACCATCTATCTACTTTTGGAGAGAGGGGACTTTGAGTGCGTGGGTATGGATTGATGTTCCTCAAGGAAACCCTGCTGGCTAATGGGCACTACATCTGTGTACTACTGTGATTATCTCTGTAAGCTCCCCATGTGGCCAAGGACCCTCCTCCTACCTGGGCACTTCCTGCTGCCTTGTTGCACTGGTCTCAGCCATTCAGCCCGCTGCTGCTCCACCATGTTGGGCTGCGGTAGGATAGGGAAGGGGTTCTGTTGATTGCTAAATGTTGCCTAATTTTATTTCCCTCTTCCACATTTCACGCAAGAGAGTGGACCTAACACATGACTTGCGTTCTCTTCCTATGTTCAGAAACTCCAGGGCTTGCCACGTGTGTGTATGAGTGACCGATGGAACTTGGAATTCTTTATCTATATGATCTATCCGAAAATGAGATCTTTTGTACTGGAATTTGTGATGTAGTTGATCATTCAGAGCCAAACGCATATACCAATAAAGACAAGAGTGTCATATTTGTGGTCTCTGTTGCCTACTTTCATCACCTACTAATAATTTTTCTTACATAGACTTGAGAATATAATTCAATATTGGGATTCCTCAAGGCACCACGAACAGTGCTTTAGAAGTTGTTGCCATTGGTTCCCCAGTTGCCCCCACATAGCCTCTCTGGGTTTTCTTGAAGCAACTCCTTCACTCAGGTAGGCCAGCACTAGGGTGAGGCAAGAATGTCACTCACTTAAGGCACAGAATTTAAAGTGACACCAAAAGTCTCAGTACTCAAATAATATTTTCATGCAACATTTTAAAAGATAAAAAAAGAATGCAAAAGATCTATGAAGAAAATATCAAAATTTTAAATAAAGCCAGCATAATCCCAGGAGGACTGAGATGAGTGTAAGGTGAGTGAGCTGAGTCCTACAAGTTCAGGGTCAGATCCTGTCTTTCCTTAAAATTCTGATATTTTTGGCTGGGTGCAGTGGCTCACGTCTGTAATCCCAGCACTTTCGGAGGCTGAGGTGGGTGGATCATGAAGTCAAGAGATCAAGACCTTCCTGGCCCACATGGTGAAACCCCGTCTCTACCAAAAATACAAAAATTAGCTGGGCATGGTGGCACATGCCTGTAGTCCCAGCTACTTGGGAGGCTGAGGCGGGAGAATCGCTTGAACCCGGGAGGCGGAGGTTGCAGTGAGCCGAGATCGCGCCATTGCACTCCAGCCTGGCAACAGAGAGAGATAACATCTAAAAACAAACAAACAAACAAACAAACAAAACAAAACAAAAAAAACTTTTTTTAAGCACAAATGTTTGCATTCAATTTTATCAAGAACTATTGTGTTACACTTAATATAATTTATCTCAATAACTGATTTTTAGCATTTCCTTAAGTTGTGTGCACAAAGCAAGAATCTCACTCCCCTTAGCCTTGGCCTTGGCCTCCGGGCTCCTTCTGGCCTGGATCTTGTTGAAACCTCTGGCCTTTGCAAAGCTGTTATGTGTACACAAACTTCTCAGCTGATTATCTGTCAGTTTTCTGCCACTTCCTGAGTTCCTGGCCTAATTTCTTTCCTCACTGCCTCGTCTTCCCTTGGAGACGCAGTCCCCTGTTTCCCTTTTGTTCAGCCAGCCTCAGCATCTCCAGCAGTAACCATCCTGTGCTATCTACTGAAATAGCAGAGAAGTGCATGCTCATCTTCTCACTAATTTTTAAAATTTTTATTTGTTGTATGTGACCCTCCAGAGTGAGGGAATGAATGAGGCTGCCAAAGAGAGAGAGAGAGAGAGACAGAGACAGAGACAAAGAGAGAGAGATTTTGTGGAAAAGGACAGGAGGGAGGATCAGGGAACTTTCTCAGTAAGTTTGAGAAATAATCTAGGGGAAAAATGGATAAAAGTTTTAAAAAAATAAGTGAAATTCTTAAAAAAAATCTATATTGCTTTTATCCCCCACATTTGGAGATGTATGATACATTTGCTAAGTTGAAGATACAGTATTTGAGATTTAAAATACCCCATTTTCACTCAGCCAGTTTCTTAGTGCCATGAGCTCTTTTTGTAATATTTGCATTCTCTATTTTTACATAATTCCTATCTAATGCCTTTTATGGGACAGGCCCCATGGATTGTATTTTCACATTAAAAAAAACCCTAATCATTTGCTGTAGTATAGATATTACTTTGTTTTACAGATGGGAAAAGTGAGACTCAGAAAGGTTAGGAGGAAAAAGAAAACCCAAATTCCACCCTGAACAAGGGGTTGTTACTGAAGCCCAGGTGGGTGTCCTGGAAGTGAGGACTCTTTCTAACCCAGTGCTGCTCATCCTTTCCAAATTAATACCCAACAATTTTCTAACTCAGCAAGAGGAACTGTAGTGTTAGCATTGCGCCTTTCATGTGGGTGATCAAGTATTCTGGGGTGTATTAACTTTCGGATCTGAAGGGCGAGGAGTGTCCACATGGTGGATACTGAACTTTCTGTTAAAGGAGGAACCTGCCAGTGGGCAGAGCCCAGGCCATCTATAGTGCAATGGTTGACACAGACTCACTGGCCTGTGATGTTTTCTCTCTCAGTAGTGTCTTTACCAGAAATATTAAATGATCATGAATATAAAGCCCTTATTTTTATTTTTTTTCCAATTAAAATTATGTAAAATCCCACTTTTTCTTTTGCCAAGGCCTCTCTGAAAAGTTTACTTTTTTAGTTTTCTTTCAGAAAATCCTAGAAAAAGCAAGCTATACCATAGATCTCAGACTCTTTCTTGAGTGGCTTCACTCCTCTGAGATTAGCATATCTGATTTCCGAGGTGAACTTGATGTCCAAGAAAAGAATTCAAAGTGTACCAAGTATGTTTGGGAGCACGTTGAGGTGCACACATTTGCTGAGTTTCTGTAGGTGATGCTGGGAGGAGTGAGAACCCACCACTCCTGGGCAGGGTCACCCTGTACCAGGAGGCCAAGGGAACACAGTGGCTAGTAAAGCCTTCTTATCAGCATCCTATGGGGAACCAGCCTTGCTGCCAATCTTATGAGCATCTCAGAGGACAGACAAGTATTCCTCTGGCTCACCTTCTACAACTTGTCCTTTCATTTTCCATTCAAAGGCCCATGTTTCCAAACTGGCTAATCGAATGGAGTCAAAATTTCTATAGATCTTTATGCTTTAGAGAGCCGTTTTAAAAACAAGAGTTGGCACTCATACGTGGCATTCTTCCAAGCCTGCGTCTATGTGCTTCATAAAGTCAGGGGATATCAAGGAGCTGATATTTTTGAGCACTTTATGACAGACACACATGTTGACCAATATCTCATATAAGTCTTTTAATAGAGAGAGTCACGCATGTTCTTTAAAAACATCATACAACACTTCTTTACTGGGCTTGGTAAGTGCAGATCAGTTAGAACGGCAAGGTTAGCCAAAATGAATAATTATTTTCTGACTCAATGTTTATTCTCTTAATTATCTTGATAACTTAGAAAAGACCATAGTTTGGAGTATGAATTATTCAAATGTAGTTCAAAGTCCATTGTGACAAGTAATAAAATACATTCAAAATATTGTTTACTAGAGAGTTCCAAGCCCGCTGAACCTCCATGCATTATCAGCTACAAAGCTGCAGAGCGTGGCCAGCCCTTTGGGGTTGTGGAGATGCAGCCAGAGAGTGGTTTGGAGAAACTAATTAGAATGTGACTTCAGAGAAAAGGGGCTGAAATATTTCCAAACAGAGAATTTGATGAGTCCTTTGCTTCCCCTGGGGTGGGGGTTGTGTGTGTTTTTGCATGAATCTCGGAACATTTGCCAGTATGGAAAATTTTCCCAACGAGAGGAAATAAAACCAATCTCTGACTAATAAGACTGTCTGGGACCTCTAACAATAAGACTCCAGGATGGGGAGGGGACAACAAGGGTGGGAATGCAAGTTCAGATTAGGCTCAGGGTATATAGTCATATGTCTCTGTTGGACGATGAATGTGTAATCAGGAAGTCACGTCTCACCAGGAATTCAGTGGCAGTAGTCAATGACTGACATCAAAAATTGCAGATGGAAATAAATACTTATTGACAATTTTGTAAGTTCTGAATTATGGTCTGTTCAACAAACGAACAAGTGCCTTGGCATCTCCAGCTCCTAGAACAATGCCTAGGACATTGTAGGTTTATAATAAATAGGTAGTAAACAACTGAATGAACAAAGGAATGGATGATCTTCTCTACTTTGCCTGTCATTTTACTGTAGCTTTGGGAAGAAAATACATCTCTACTTCATTGAGCTTCAGGCATCTCTAGTATTTGCCTGTGATTCTGGTAGGAGCAGAAGGTTGGCTACCTTTCCTTTTGAATTGCATGTTAGCTATCCCCATTGCCATGTCTGTTCAGTGTTGGGTCTGAAGCTTTTTCTCCTGCTCTTTCTATCCCACCTCCTAAGTAATTTATGTTTTGAGAATTCTCCTGTCTGGTTTTGTAACTTGGGTTTCAGGTATGCCAAAGCTTTGTGTTTTGTATTATGGGAGAATAATTTCTCACAAGGCCTAATATTGAAGTTTTAATGGAAATATACATATTTCTCTCATTGAATTTACACAATAGTCCTATGGTGGGTATCCTCGTTACTTTAATCACACAGAAGGAAAACAGTAAGGCACAGAGAAATTAGGCAATTTGCCCAAGAACATATAGCTACTAAGCAGGAGAGCTAGGAGTTTAACCTAGATACCCAAACCCTAGCATTGGTTTTTAATGCACATACTGAATTAGTGCCCATCTCTCTGTCTAGCCATCAAGCCAGGCTTCTTTCACACTCCTGCCAACACACACACACTGACCCACAATGGATTTGAGGCAGTTTACATTGGAAATGCAGCCAATTTAACTGATGAGATGGGTATCTACAACTTTCTCATTTTCCCCGTCATTTAAATCCTGAAATTTCTTCCCATACTATAAAACACTGTTTAGATTCAAAATTGACGACAAGGGAGAGCATGATTCTAAATGGTAAAGGCCAGACCAGAGTCTCAAGTCCTTCATCTTTGATGGAGAGCCACCCCTTGGCCACTGCCAAAGGCCAAGGTGATTTGGAAGGTGATGGTAGCAAGTTACCAGGCATTCTTTTATTTGTGGCTTTGCTCAGCTTAGTTTTTCTCAAATATGCAAGAAAGCTGGAGGACACCACTGTTGGAGGAGATCTGTATCTATTTATCCTTAACCCCAAGTCCGGTAGCAAGCCACTTGGCTGTTGGCAGTTGTCAGCAAGCAAAAGCTCTTGGACCTGTGTTTTTCACTGTGACATCTCTTGTTCTAGTGTGTGCATGACTGCATTATAATAACTAGAAATACTTTCTTTTATTTATTTATTTTTCCGAGTCGGAGTTTTCACTCGTTACCCAGGCTGGAGTGCAATGGCGCGATCTCGGCTCACTGCAACCTCTGCCTCCTGGGTTCAAGCGATTCTCCTGCCTCAGCCTTCTGAGTAGCCAGGACTACGGGCTGGCACCACCACACCCGGCTAATTATTTGTGTGTTTTTAGTAGAGACGGGGTTTCACCATGTTGGCCAGGCTGGTCTTGAACTCCTAACCTCAGGTGATCTGCCCGTCTCGGCCTCCCAAAGTGTTGGGATTACAGGCGTGAGCCACCACACCTGGCCTACTAGAAATACTTCCTAAGAATCAAATCCCTGCATCCAAACTGGTATGTATCAAATCTAAGTGGCTAGAGGTGAGGCCAATTAATCTGCATTGTTAAAAAGCCCCCAGATGATTAGGATAAATGTAAGAGTTTGGGGATCACTGTTCCAGGTTAGACTCATTGTGGACGGTTCTCATCCAGAAGGACCATGAAGCTGGGTGAGGTGAGGTGAGGTGAGGTGGCAAGCTCCCTGAGGACAGGCTTGTACCTTGGTTGCTGATAAGTTTTTCCTAGCTTTCCTGGCTTTGCTGATACCTGGTTACCCTTCTTGGTTGCTGTACAATTCTTTTAGGTTTTTAAACATGGAACTATTTCACTCATGGGGGTTTAGGGCACAGGTGTTGTGGCTTTGAGGGTATAGTAGCACAGGAGTTGAAAAGGCATTTAAAGGATAGTCTTGTCATTCTAATCACAAGTGCTATGTCTCCATGAGGCCATGGTTCTTGTTTCTGCATCATCAGTATGGAACTTGATCCATTCATGAGTTAAGGATTCTCTGTGCACCAACGATACACCTGACACAGGTCACCAAATAGCAGATGAGAAGAATCTACTGATTCATATTTTCACAAACACTTCATAAAGTTGCTAAAATGCCAAAACTCCTAAGCTTAACTATTTGAAAAGGATTGGCAAATGTTTTAATCTATATAATCAGCAAAATGCAGAAATGCCCAGTTGAGATTAGGCTCAATCCTTCTAATAATTTGGTATCAAAATGATTAGAAACTGGAGTTGCATCAAAAGTTTTCTCAAAATTCAAGTGCACTAACCTAGTTGACTTTTCTCAGAGAAAATATGCTATAATCATGTCAAACTATCAGAATGTTAGTTGTATAACTTAGTACTTAGTGTAAGGAATTATTGGGAGATTATTTTATTCCTCCTTACAAATTCTTAAGTTTCTTTTGGAATTTCATTTTATGTGATTTGATCTGTACAAAATAATGTAAGAAGAGATAATGGGACAGATGGAGAGAAATGATTGAATCACCGTGTTTCAATGAAAAGTGTTCAAATTGCATTTCACTACATAATGAATTCTGCTTCAACTTACTTTGACATAAATAAGATTGGGTAAGAGAAACCAGAAGTAAATCAAATAAATTAATAAAACTATCAGAGCTGCTTCAATTTTGGTCCTCAGTGTCTGCTTATTTGTAAAATAAAACCTGCTCTTATAAATTAAAACCCTTGCATATAACTCGGTGGAAAGCAAACATTTAAAGAAGAGTTAGAAAATTTGGAGGCCTGATTAGGGCACCTTCTAATTTTACAAATATCAATTTTTTTTTGAAAGTTGAAAAACTGACATTTGCAACCTAGAATAGTGACCTTCAACTTTCAACTAGACTTTTTGAAAAAAAGAAGATGGGAGATACAGACATACATGCAATATTGACAATTAGCTGTTCTTCATATTTTCCTAATTATACACATTTACTGAACATGAGGACATTTTTGCATTTTGTCTAGACGAAGGCTGTGTCTCCACTGGCATAATATATCATGACGTTTGTGAGTCTTGTGCAAAATTGAATTTGCATCTCTGCCGCCACTTGTAGAGTTCATTATCTTGCAATACAACCACTGGGAAAAATACAATTTTCAGTGTTTAATAAAACTGTTGTCTTCTCATAGTGCTTATGATGCTTGAACAGTTTGTCAGGCACTATTTATCACAGACACTGAACACTAATTATACTGTGTGTGTGCCTGTAAGAGTGATTTTAAATATTTTCTTTATTTAATATGTATCAGTGCAACCAGAGTTTTTTGCAACCATACTATTATTTGCATTTCTGAGAATCAATGTGTCTTTTTGCAGTATTAAACATAATAAAAAGGCCACTAAACTAACAGTAGAACATGTGAAATATGTACCGGATATAGTCAGGAGGCAAGGGAACTGATGGAAAACTCGGTCTCTTTACTCCTTAGTTAGCCTAGGGCTGTAGAAAGAAGTAGGGCATTGGCCAGTCTGAAATATGTCTCCAGGTCTAATTAATACTTTATAACTTTCTAGGGTAGAGATGATCATTGAGGTCCCTCCAGGCTACTCAGTTCTGCAATCTGTGATTTAAGTAAATCAGAAGTTATTTAGCATGGCTTCACTAATCAGAAACTTGAAAGACCAGAGGCCTATTTTCTGATGATCCCTTGAAAATGAGATTCAAATGACCAATCACTGAAAGAATCATGTGCTAAATCACAAGACCAAGCCCCTGAAACATAGTCTCCAGCTATTACGTGGTTTTTTGAAGAATGGCGGTCATACAAACATGATTTCAGAGGGTCTTTATATTAAAGACACCATTTAAATGGGAACTGCATCTGGTGTTCTTTGTATGGTAATATATTGAGCACATAAAATGAATGTGTAGCAGAATAGAAGTTATCTTATTTTTTTTCTTTTAATAATCCCAAGAAGTATCATGTCAGACACATGGAAAACCCTTAGACTGAAACAATAAACAGAGTTAGTTTGGGCAACTTTGAAAGAAAAGAAAGTAAGGAAGGGCTATTTCCTAAGAGACTAACTGAAACCTAGCATTCAAAATGGTTTTCCTACTGCCATCTTGAAGAATTCTATGCTTTGTTACCATTATGTTTTCACCAACAAAAGAATTAGCTGGTCGGGCATGGTGGCTCACGCCTGTAATCGCAGCACTTTGGGAGGCTGAGGCAGGAGGAGTATGAGGTCGAGGTCAGGAGTTCGAGACCAGCCTGACCAACATGGTGAAACCCCCTCTCTACTAAAAATACAAAAATTAGCCTAGTTTGGTGGCAGCTGCCTGTAATCCCAGCTACTCAGGAGGCTGAGACAGGAGAATTGCTTGAACGTGGGAGGCAGGGGTTGCAGTGAGCTGAGATAGTGACACTGCACTCTAGCCTGGGCGACAAAGCGAGACATGGTCTTAAAAAAAAAAAAAACAGAGCTGAAAGAAGAGAACTTTAGAGAATACAGAACACCTGTAGCTAACTAGCTAACTCTCTAGGTCAAGACTATATACTTTCATAGGTATATGAAATGTGTGACCAGTATAAATACACGTGACCAATGAGACCACTGTGAAGAATTTGTTGTAGACTCAGGTAAAGCAGTGCCACACAAATTCACCCAAAGAGGAAGTATTGGTTATAACTCTTCATGAGGTTGATGTTGTCTTCCTATATTTTTTCCTGGAAGGCAACATTTTAGTTGGGACCATGATCCAATGGGAAGAAGCTTCCAAAGCTTTTGGAGCTGTTGGTCACCTCGCCTCCTTAATGCCCAACATTTGATGGTTTGGAGAAATGTAATTGCCACCCCGGCACTGCCTAGGCTTGGGTGTTCAAGTTCAGCCTCAATTATCACCAAAGCTCAGGGCCACTGCCATTCCCTGAAGCCCCTGCTCTGACCTGGGGCCTCCAACTCTTTCAGATCAGTCTTTGTCTTAGTGACACAGGCACATTCTCTTTTTCTGTTCTGTTGCTGCACAGTGGTATCTGAGGCCTGCCACTGGAGTCTGTTCGCCTAATGCCGTTCCTTGAATATATTGCATGAGAAGATTCTTTTTTGTCTTTTTATCCCACCATCTCCTGTTACCTATATGTCAACACTTTCTCCTTGAGCCGACCCCTCATCAGCTTAAAACCAGTTCTTGCTTCTAGATTTTGCTTAGCTTGTGTTTTCTAGGCCACCAAATACTTTTCACTGGGTAATGTAAAAGGAGACAGAGCAAGCCAGGAAGCAGATGTCTGTTGGGTGGTGTGTGTCTTTGAGAGTTGGAATTTGAAATCTCTGTATGAAAGGAACAGTGAATGGGTGTAATTAGTCAGGCTGATGAAGGAGTAAAACCTGGTAAGCAGTTTTTCTTGACTGGCTTAATGAAAAGCATTAGCTATCAGTTTCTGCCTAAACGCACTGAGGGTAAAACAAGTGTGGGGTCTGAACAAAAGATAAGATTCAGCGTGGGCTTGGACTCTGTTCCCAAGAATAAGTTTTGCTTGGGCGGAAAGTATGTGGTTCATCCAAAAAAAAAAAAAAAAATCAATGATTTGTGGCAGTTCTTTGTGCATTTTATTTCAGGATAATTTGTAATATTTCAGGAAATGTAAGAGGTTCTCACAAAGGCCCAAACTGGTATTTTGTAACCAAGTCTGAATGTGTTGCTCCTTTTCTTCTCATCGCCTTAAGTCAGCACTTTCTCTAGGTCAGTTTTCAGGGCCAAGGAATTTTTGGGGGGTTAACTTACGGTTATCTTCCATCAGCTTGTGTCCTCCCCTGTGGCATGGACCTAGCCTAAGACCTTAAGACCTGCTCACCTCCAAGTGACCAGCAAGAAATTAAGGACCCCCTGGAGGGGAAGATTTCTTGCTGTCAAAGAAATTTCAAAAATATACTCTAATATCACTTATGACACCTTTAAAGGCCTTGGAGACAAATGATGTGAGTTTCTAGAAGGAAATGATTTGATGTCATTGCTTGACTATAATAAGCTGTAGTAAGGATTCTTCATGCAGCAAGACCAGACACCCCAGTGATCAAGTCCAGAGGGTGGCCCAAGATGCTGTTTCCTTTTGTGACCATCATCCAATAGTCACCACCTCCAGGGACAGCAGATAGCCATCTCCAGCAGGACCAGTGGCATCTATTCTCTGCTTGACTTTGTTACATAGATTTCAGCTTTCTGGTTGGACCCCTGTGAAAAAATCTCTTAAACTGGGAAACTACAGAAGGGCTGGGTCCACATTTTTTTTTCCTTAAAGGAAAGATTATTTGTTAGTGTTAGGTGAGGTTGCAGATTATTTTCTTGATGTTGTGGGGACAAAAGGGACACATGATCTTGCTTTCTGTCCTATTTGATTAAAATTCAGATAAATGTTACAAGGGATGACAAAACCCATTTTTTAAAAAGGTACATAACATCTGGGTAAACTACAGAGTAGAAGAGAAAACAAAACAAACCCAGCCTCATATTTTTTTCCCACATAGTTAATAATGCAAGAAAAAGCCAGCCAGGACAAAGAAAACAGAATAAAAATGTGGTTCTTGGGTTCAGATGTTAGAGATGAACACTGAGAAAACTTAACCAGTTCTGGAAAGGGAAGGAGAAAGAAAACTTTTTTTAAGACTTGCCATCTGCTAAGTGTTTCCACATACGTTATCTCAGCTAAACTCCACCTTCAGGCAATTTCTTATGGACGAGTAAAGGGATGCTTGAAGAGTTTAAGTAACAGACTCACAGCTCAGGTAGAAAGTGGCAGAGAACACTTTGGGAGGTCATGGTGGGCAGATCATGAGGTCAAGAGACCGAGACCATCCTGGCCAACATGGTGAAACCCCGTTTCTACTAAAAATACAAAAAAAATTAGCCGGGCATGGTGGCAGACACCTGTAGTCCCAGCTACTCTGGAGGCTGAGGCAGGAGAATCGCTTGAACCTGGGAGGCTGAGGTTGCAGTGAGCCGAGATAGCACCACTGCACTCCAGGCTGGCGACAGAGCAGGACTCATTCTCAAAAAAATAAATTAAAAAAAAAAGTGGCAGACAGAAGACTCAAACCCAGGTTCCCTGGCCTCAAAGCCACCCCGGGAACTTCTGTCTTTACTTTTTAGTAACCAGGCACTGGGCACCAATCCTATGAAAATCCCTAAGAGTTTGGACCCAGTCCTTAGAGTACTCAACATATTATAAAGTTCACCTAATCCCAGAGGCCTGCTTCAACCCATAATAGCAAAAGTGTTGAGTCCACGATCAGGACAAATCAGAAGTCACAAAACCTGCTTCAGTTTAAGTCTCTGGGAAGCCCAGCCTTCATTTTTGGCTAATTGCCCCGTTGGCGAACTTTCCCCATTGTTTATTAATGACAGCAATTGTTTTAAAGTGGCTCTTTAAAAACACTTTTAAAAATCTTTCTGTAATTCCAAAATAACTTTGATACTTTTCAGTAAGACTCAAAAATACTTTTGTATTTTATTTTTTATTTATTCATTTATTTTTGATACAGAGTCTCACACTGTTGCCCAGGCTGGACTGCAATGGTGAAATCTCAGCTCTCTGCAACCTCCACATCCTGGGTTCAAGTGATTCTCATGCCTCAGCCTCCCGAGTAGATGGGATTACAGATGTGCATCACTGCACCCAGCTAATTTTTGTATTTTTGGTAGAGATGAGGTTTCACCATGTCGGCCAGGCTGATCTCAAACTCCTGGGCTCAAGTGATCCACCAACCTCAGCCTCCCAAAGTGCTAGGATTACCAGCATGAGCCATTGTGCCCAGCCAATATTTTTGTATTTTAAATGTGGACATGACGTATCATGGTGGCATATTCTAAAAGTATAACTTTTTCAGTCTTCACCAGGATTTAGTTTTCAGAAAAAATTGTCCTGACAACACCCTCATTATTACCAGTATCGAGACAGTTGCTTCAGACTTGAGTTTTAATCCTAGCCTCACAGCTTCTACTCTTATGTGGCCCTGGGCAAGTCACATAACCTCAATCAGCCTCAGCTTCCATTCTGAAAAATGGTAGTAGCAGCATTATAAAGATAAAAATGACTGCTGTATGGGGGCCTTATTAAGAGCCAGCTGCTGCACTTAGCACTTTGCTTACATGAGTAAAATGAGGATAAGAGGATAAAAATGCCCAACTTCTCCGGTTCTTTTGCATCTTCAGGGATTTCCAATACACATACATCTAGCATGATGCCTGGCATGTTGTAGTCAGTAGCCATCAGTCCTGCTCTCTCCCCTTTGCTTCCCCCTCCCTCACCTTATGTCCCACTAGGTCACTAATAACTCAGGACCTCTTGTTAAGGCCTTCAATAAAACATGGTGGTGATGGGTGACAGCAGGTCCATGGGTGTGACTGATCAGTGCTAATGGCTATGACCCTTACCGTCCTCATGTGACAGGCTCAGAGCCAGATGGGGGCAAATTGATTCTATTACATTTAGAGATTTAACCTGCAGGGGGTACTCATAATCTTTTTTATGAAGGGACCATTTGATGAACTACTGGGGTAAGGATCCATTTCTTAGCCTTAGCTTTCGGTTGCTTGTCCCAGGTAGGGAACATGTAGATTGGACTTTCTTGATCTTTTCTCATCCTCTAGGTTTATAGGTGACCACTTGAATGAAATCTCCTAGTTACCGAAGCAGTAATTTGAAAGAAAAGTAAGTAAGGGATCTAGAGGAGATAGTGAGAAATAAATGAAATTTCCATCTTCCTACTTCCATAATATCTTCAAAGGATCCCATTAGCAATCGCCTTGGGATGAATGCCATGATTAAAATACGCTTATCTCTGGTAATCGAACAATGACTTAGGATACAAGGCTCCCCTAGATCATATAACAACAAAGAAATACACCTGAATCTGGGAGATTATCTTCTTGTGAATTATAAGGAAATGCTTCTCAGTCATCCTCATTGAAGTACTGACTGGCAGACAGAAGTCTGAGAATATAACCCTAAAGTGCTTTCTTCAATTGTAATACATCTTTGATATCTCTGATTTTATTTTAAACATATACTTTGTGATCTAATTCTGTGTGACAAACCACCCCAGCTTTACTGGCTTAAAATAAGAACAATTTACTTTTCCCGTAGTCTCGTGGGTCAACCTGGCTGTTGACTCCACCGTGTGGTGTCAGTTTGATAGGAAAGTCCAAAATGGTCTCTTGCCTATCGCTGGTAGTTGGTGATTGCTGGCTGGGAATTCGGCTGGAATTGTCAGCCAAGGGCCCCAGTCCACATGGATGTTTGTGCTTCTTCACATCATGGAGGACTCAAGATGGTCAAGCTTTCTTTTTTTAAAAAAAGTGCCAGGCCTCCTGAAAACTTAAGTTCTAGAATGAGCACTGTCTCACCTTCTCTGCGTTCTTTTGGTTAAAATAGCCCAGATTCAAGTGAAGAGATTATACGAGAGCATGAAAACAGGAAGACACGGTGCATTGGAGGCCATCAAAGCGATAGTCCACTACAACATGGGAATTTTCACACTCTTCCGGAATACATCTGTTATATGTGTTATAAAAATATATTCTCCCAAATAGTCAAGTAAAATGAACTCTTGTGGAAGCTGTGGCAATATGCATTCCATGGTTTTGCTTACCTTGGCACGCTACTGTGGACATGCCAGTAGGGAAATAAGTGCTGGAATTTTCTTCTTTTCTCAGCTGAAAGGTTAGATCTTGGGACCCAGTAGGGCGGATCTGGGACAAGAGTAGAATACAGATGGTTAGTCCACGTATTAATCTCACTTAGTGTGCATATATGACTGAATCCCAAAGCGAAATACAAGTGATTTTTGTTGATGTTCATGTCTATGTTTTCATCCTTTACCCATAGAATTAAGTTGTAAATTAGAACCTAGAGAAGTATGGGAAAGACCCTGTTTTATTGAGATGTCCAGGGATGTAACTTAATTTGCTTGGCTCAGCTAATATATTCTGCTTAATAAAATCTCTACCAGCATGTGTCACACTAAAACTGTTTTTTTTTTTAAAGAGGTGAACTTAAGCCCGTATGATATCAAGATGGATGTAGGCTAGGAGAGCTGCAGGGTATTAGTAACCCAGTGTGATTTATTTCCCTAAGGGTGGAGGAATTTTTCACTACAATCAGTAACAAGGATACTTTGAAATAGCACAGCAGCCGGAAAACAAATCATATATCTAAATGTATCTGCCCTTGTTTCAGGCCAAAGTCTGCAAATTATCCAAAGGACATTTTTCTTGCTTAAGTTATCTGAGCTCTGCTGCTGCACGTGATTGTATATTACAGTCCTGTAGGGCCCAGAGAGAGGTCCCAAGCAGTAGGTTCCACATAGGCAAAGTACAGAAAATATGCACTGCTCTGATTGCCTTAGCTCTGTCTCTCACATCTTAAACCTTCTGTGTGAGAGATTTCATGTGGCACGTCCCCAAAACTAACATTGCCAACTCTGAAACCTGACTTCTAAAGAGTAGTATTGAATATCTTCTTCCCACTCTTCATATTTTATTAACAAAAGTTTCAAACATACAGAAGAATTATTCAGTGGGCACCCATCTACCCACTTGGATTCTACAATTAAGATTTCCCTGTCAGTGCATCATCAGTCCATCAGTTTCTAGAGGCATTTCAGAATAAGCTGAAGACAACGGGACACTTCAAGTACAAACTGCAGTTCAATATTTACTGTCCTAGGCCGGGCATGGTGGCTTACGCCTGTAATCCACTTTGGGAGGCCAAGGCAGGTGGATCATCTGAGGTCAGGAGTTCAAGACCAGTCTGGCCAACATGATGAAACTCCATCTCTACTAAAAATACAAAAATTAGCTGGGCATGGTGGCAGGCACCTGTAATCCCAGCTACTCAGGAGGTTGAGGAAGGAGAATTGCTTGAACCCAGGAGGTGGAGGTTTCAGTGAGCAGAGGTCGTGCTGCTGCACTCTAGCCTGGACAACAAGAGCAAAACTCCATCTCAAAAAAAAAAAAAAAAAAAAAAGTTACTGTACTTTCTTCTTTTCTTTCTTCCTTCCTTCCTTCCTTCCTTCCTTCCTTCCTTCCTTCCTTCCTCCCTCCCTCCCTCCCTCCCTCCCTCCATTCCTTTTTTCCTTCTTTCCTTCTCTCTGTCTCTGGTTATAAAAGTTGCATGCAATGAAATACACTAGCCTTACATGTACTATTCTATGAGTTTGGTGAATATATGTTCTTGTGTAACCATAACCCCTGTTGAGATCCAGAACATTACTAACCCTACAAAGGTCTCTCCTATGTCTTTCCAGTCAATTTCTTCCACTCAACCTCCACCAGAGGCAATCACTGTTCTGACTATTTTAAACCATAGATTCATTTTGCCTGTTCTAGAGCTTCAAATAAATGGCATCATGCAGTGTATACTCTGTGTGAGAACTGGGTTTCTTTAATACATTTTAAAAATCTGAAATCATGTAAGTTCACTTCTGTTCTTTGTGCTGGATCCAGAGGCAGCTATCCTGAGACCCTCTGCTCCTCTCCTTGCCTCGCAGGAACAAGAATCGTCCCAGAAGTCAGTTCTGACTGCCCAGAAATTTTGGAGCACTTGACCCCATGCTCTTATTTCAGTGTCCCCAAAAGCCTGCAGCAGCTTCTCATTGACAGTGTAGATGTGGACGTGCAGGGCAGCGTGTGACAGAGATAGGAAGAGTCGGCACACCCATGCAGACACCCGCGAGCCCCAGACGCTGTGTGTTTATTAGGAAGTCTGCCTTTGTGTCTGTGAATCGGACTCTGTATCATTGATTTTACTCTGATTGTTCCATGAGACAAAGGAGGAAATTGTTTGCTTCAAGGCATGCAACGCAACCCAGAGGGGAGAATGGTGTGTATTGCTAGGAATAAAGCTTCTTGGCCAACTAGACAGACACTGCTCATTCTGCCTTCAGTGTCGTAAAAGAAGCCACCTGTGGGAGCTGAAGTTATCTTTAAGAGGCTTTTCCAAACCTACAGAGTTCTTCTGACAACAAGAAACAGGTCACCCTACTTTCCAAGATAGAAGCAGTACATTCAGGGACAAAGAGAGGGCAACGCAGACGGAATGTGCCCCAGGAGGCCTGTCAAACCGAGTGTTGCAAGGAGATATCATCATGCTGTTCAATCCGGCGGGGAGGACTGTGCACTGAGTATGTTCCCATGTCTGGGCCTCTCAGTGTTATTCGGCTATATGAAAAGTCTAACAGGTGCCTGGCAATTGCATGCACTGGTGAGACTCCACACGTGGAGGTGCTTTGGTGTTGCGAGGCGGGGGTTGAATAGTCCTCATTGCACACCCACATTAAGAAGCTGCAGCCCCATAGTCTTGGATGTATTCCAGCTGTGAGCCGGTTCTCTTTTGTAGCTCGCACGTGTAGTTTAACGGGACACAGTTTGTATAGGCAGACTAGCAGCAATTATCTCCTCTAACGAATTATTTTATTTAGCTTTGTGTGTTATTGGGACATTGGCTGCTGAGCTAAGGCAAAGTTGAGCCACACCTTTGGCTTCTTGCAGTTCAACCATCCCAACTTTTTGTTTTGTCTCATTTTGTGGCATGGACCCATCAGATACTACTCAGCAAATAACAGGAAGATTCCCCCACCATACCCCACAACCTCCACCTAAATATTCTATCTAAACTTCATGCTGCTCAAGGTTGGCTAAGAGCAAGGAGCTTCTTTAAGTTTTACAGCCTGGAAATATTGTAGTCATGTAAAATTATTATCCAAGCAATAGTTTTGCCTACAAAAATCTTACTGTGAAGACTAACTTGCAAATGTATCTGAGTGATGACGGACATCAGATAAATAAATCGCCATATGTATCTCTAAACAACAGATAACTATCAATCATTTCTAATATTGTGTAGGATGACTTCAAAACACCATACAGGACCAGGGACACAATTCATAAGCCTTTTCCTCTAATTAGCTACAGACAAAGCTTAATAGATAGGGGGAAATTGGACAGGCATCAGAGAAGATAAGACAGATGCCACTTGGCTCAGCTGGAACAAACTCACAAGAAAACATACAGGTTTATGGTTCAAGCTTATCTAAGCAATAATGGAAAAAAAATATAACCCTTAGATAATAGGGCAACCTGAGACAGTAACCTATACAGCTTACCATACTCAGGACAAAGAGAAGGAAGTGAAGGGTGGGGAGACAGCAGGATATTGACAATAAGAGAAACAAAAGCACAGGAGGCTCGTGGACTTCGTACTCTTTTTAAAAGTGTCTTTTAAGAAATGTCTTTTAAAGTAAAGACATACTTTGCAACTTTCCAAGCCTAACTTTTAAGCAATTATTTGAGTACAGAGATTTCTACTTTCTGAGTCTGGAGATGCTGCTTAGATGTGATTTTAGAAATCAGTAGGTTTAGAAGTCCCTGGCACTTTTGATCCATTAGCTGGTTCACAGCAGCAGCCTTTCATAAAAGTCTTTGTAAACTGCTTTTCCCTTAAATGATTCTCCCTAAGCAGCTCTTCTCTTCTCCTATACTTCATCCTGGCAGCCAGATAATCAAATCCTAGAGGAGAGACAGGGAATTCTCTCCACATTTCTCTGGAGCCCATGACCAAGGCACCCATAACCACAATTAAGAAGGGAGACCAGAAAAGCAGGGCCTGGCTGTGGGGCTCCTTCGGCTTCTTGGTAAAGGTTTTATGACTTTTAAACCGGTTCTTACTATCTTTTTAAATGTTAAAGAGGAAAGTCCTCTTGAACCCCTGATGGCATTCAATTATGGCCACGATGATAAAATGTCTCAGCTCTTTGGGGAGTGTGAGCAAATCGATAGAGTGTTGAGAGAGTGCAAAGCTGTGAGGCTTGCCTTCGCAGGATTTCCTGCCTTCTCCCACTTCACTTCTGCAGTGGAAGTTTGTTGTAGAAGGGGCTTGCTTGCTGCATGGAGGGGGTTTAGGGAGTTACTACCTAGCAACGCAGGGCAAATAAATGGTGCTCCGAGACTTTTAACTCATTTGATAACATTTTTAAAGGGTGCGATGGGACATTCATCCATGTTGTCCACTTGCAGAGGCCTATGTTAATTTATAAATAAATAACATGTTTCTAGGATCTTTAGCCACCCCACTTTTGAGTAAGCCTCTCACCCTCTCTTTTCTCCCACTCTCTCAGACGTTTTTGTTGTTGTTCTGTTTTAGATGAGTTACCTGGGAAATGAACCTAGGTGTGTCTGTTTGTGTGTTTTCCTGAACAAGGCAACTTTGGTTAATGCACGTGGCTCCATGTTTCAGAGAAATTATATGGCTACTGTAAATATAGCAGGATGATTTCATCGTTAGAATGAACAAGCATGCGTGCATTCATTGAGCAGCGATTTGTGGCGTACGCCTTGTGTGCCAGGCACTGTGCAAGAATGGCAGCTCCATGAGGATAGAGACATTGGTCTTCTTTGCCTACTGCTGTATCCTTGATGCCTGAAACACTGCCCAGCCCAGAGCTGGGGCTCAGGAGCATGGGGATGGCCGGCACATACAGTGAGGGAAATTGGAAGCACATTTTTTCCTCGCTGAGGCTGTAATCCAGTTCTAATCACTTGTGAAACCCATAGATTGGAAAGAAAGAAGTAATTTCATGATGTTAGGCCTCAGTGGTGTGTCTCTAAAGTGATTTAGTGTCCTGGAGGATTCTGGGCTATCTCACTACTTTAGACACCTCTGAAATGGAACTGGCAGAGTGTAAGTACATTGGAAGGACCTGCTTTTTAAAAATAAATCAAAATTTTAACAAAATGTTTTTTGCCCCTATGGTTTACAACTGTACTAATACATAAATGACCTCCTACCATATGCTTTAGGAGGGATTAAACTTTAATAGTGAGAGATTCTAAAGCTCTGTCAGGACATATCCACAAAATGCTTGTTCTTCTGCCTCTCCCTAGGAGTGGCTCCTGATAAGAGGAATGGTGAGGATGAGGATGAAGACTAGGACGAATGACGGTAAATGGGGAAGCTGTGGCAGTAGCTGAGAGTTAGGAGTCAGAAGAGTAGGCATAATCTGGGGAGGCAGACCACCTTCCCTTCCTAGAATTGTTTGTCTGACCTCTCCTGGAATCACAGCCCCACTCTGAGAGAGATGTTCTTATTCTTCCTGTCATGACCCCATTCAACATATGAGGCAACCAAAGCCCGGGGATTGTTGTGGCTCCCCATGGCTAGACAGCTGGCAAATGGAGGGGCTAAGCTGGATCTTTGGAGGACCCTTCTGGGCCCCATTTTTTTTTTTTTTTTTCTGAGACGGAGTCTCGCTCTGTTGCCGGGGTAGAGTGCAGTGGCACAATCTCGGCTCACTGCAACGTCCAGCTCCCTGGTTCAAGGGATTCTCCTGTCTCAGCCTCCTGAGTAGCTGGGATTACAGGCACACGCCACCATACCCAGCTAATTTTTGTATTTTTAGTAGAGACGGAGTTTCAACATGTTGGCCAGGATGGTCTCGATCTCCTGACCTTGTGATCTGCCTGCCTTGGCCTCCCAAAGTGTTGGGATTATAGGCATGAGTCACCGCACCTGGCCTTGAGCCCCTGTTCTTAATCACCATGCCCTGCTTCCCCCAGGGGTCCCCCCTGCAGTGTTGCTATGACATTTGTATGCCATAGTTTGGACCCCTGCTGTCTATTTCAGCAGTCATCATGGTCCCCTGTGTTGTGGCGCAGGATTCCCTTGAGTGCTGGCACCTCTTGTTCTGTCCCTGGACAAAAGTAGCATGAGGCTGAGAATGATGCCTGAGCCAGGTGTGATTAGTGCCTTAGGACCCAGAAGTGCAGAGTGTGGAAATAAGCCCTTCCTCCACGCCCTCACAAACCACTGCTTCAGGCTGCTCTGCTTGGTCGTGCATGTGTCCCTCGTTACTCACTTTGGCTGGAGCATTGGTGAACTCCTTGTTGCACCTGCCACATGGGGTTCTGAGGAAGATGAAAGAAATGCCAACTGAAAAGACCTATGAGGAAGGGACCTAGGGCTCTATAAAACCAAGGGTCGTTCTTGTCTTCGTAGCCATGGCAACCACAGCTTAGCCCAGAGTGGGCAGAAGGCCAGACCCACTGATTTGCACAGAACCCCCTTGATGTGCAAGGAAATCTGGAGGCAGAAAAGCCCGTGGGATAAGCAAAAGATGAAAGGTCTTATCTGCTACTGTTTTTTTTTTTTTCTATAATATCTGTAGTTGACTTTGAAAACCATCTTTATAAGACAGATTCACCTCTGTCTTTTTGGGAAATGATTGTAGCTGATGAGATTCATTATAACCACACAGAAGCAGCCTAGCAACATCTGACTTCTGGGCTTGCAGAAGTCTCTGCTTCTCTGTCAGGACAGTCTTTCCATGGTGCCATCACTGTTTCAGAAGTCAACTCCAGTTTACTAGCTATTAGTGGTTTTCCAAGTGATACTGTGATATCCTGTCTGTCTGCGGCTGGCTACAATGCACTTAGGTGAAGTAGATCTTTCTGTTTGAACAAGCAGACCTTGTTCTTACTATGTACATACTCAGACTTGAAGAATTACGCAGTGGCTTAAAACACTGTT